>NW_017619170.1:77500-197500 GCF_001879475.1 Ipomoea nil | reverse complement strand
ATTCCATGCTACTATAATTCATACATTTGAAGACTTTTTAAAGCTAAATACCTATTAATTGCCTTAATAATTAATTATAAATATGTTACAATATTGTTAAACTGAAATAATTAAAAATAATGTGTCCAAAGTACAAAAGATTTTATAATTGACTTAATAATTAACTATTAATTTTTATTGCCTAATACAAATTTTCAATTATTAAATTTTATTTATTGTAATTATTACATGTCATGTAATACTAAAATTATTAGGTATTATTTTTATAAATAAGGTATAATATTATTAAATCAAAATTATTTAAAATATATAGATCCACATTAAGAAAATGCTTATTAATTTTGGATATTAAAACTATATATTTATATATTAAAGGTGAAGTTATAAATAATTAAGTTTCAATAAGTTTAGTTATTCTCTAAGTTATATAGGGTTAATAATGAATATTTTCCTATATTAGATTATGCTTATATATGGTTTACCCGTATTAACCATCATTATATTAGATTAATATATAATTCTTTTAATATAATATATTATTAAATCTAAATATATGGTTAATATTTATTCAATATTACTAGTTTTTTTACGCGCATTGCGCGATTGTGATAATGCCCAATTTTTATTTTTATTTTTTTTGTTTTTTTTGTTTTTTGTTTTGTTTTTGTTTTTGTTTGCATAAGTACTTTAAAGTATATCAAGGCAAGATTATATTGGAATTGTTCGTGCATAGATAATTGAATGTTAAATTTACGTATTTAAATAGGCAATTCTAAGTTTACAATGCAAGATAATATAGTCAAGATTGATTATAATTGTCAATAAAATGATTGTATAGGTATGGTTGAAACCAAATACGGGACATAAGGGAAAGTAAATTAAAATTATGGCATAAAATATTAAATATACTAATATTGAAAAGTTAATTGCTGATTGTCAAACAAGGACATTGCGAGGTAGTTTCCTACTTCAATTTGTTGTGTGATTTGAATACTCTTTTTGTCAATAAATCCCTCAAGTAGTTAATATGATTGGCTTAATTATATTTTTATTTTTTTTTATTTTTTAAAACTATTATTATTGTTATTATTATTATTATTATTATTATTATTATTATTATTATTATTATTATTATTATTATTATTATTATTATTATTATTATTATTATTATTATTATTATATTATTATTATTATTATTATTATTATATGTATACCCTTAGGTTATTTTACATGTTAATCTAAACAACAACTAATTTTTTCAAATATTTTTTTACCAACCGTTGATATAATTCGCTAATATAATCCGCTAACGCTAACTGCTGATTGTCAAACAAGGACATTGCAAGTTAATTCTCACTTCAATTTGTTGTGTGATTTGAATACTCTCTTTGTCAACAAATCCCTCAGATAGTTAATATGGTTGCCTTTATTAATTATATTTTTTAAAATTTTTCATGGTATTAATAAAATACTTGGTAAACAACTATATAACATTATTTTGTATTATAACTTTGATATTTAATTAAAAAATACTGCACAAAAAAAAAATAGACAATGTAGTGAATATAATATAATCAATTGATGAATTTGAAATTTGAATGTAAAGAATTTTTACTTGGAGAAATATAAAGACAATAGAACTAATAAAATTATGCCGATTAATTAATTTATTGATAATGAATAATTTTTTTTTTTTTTTAGTAAAGACATTGTAGGGACAATGTAGCGAACATAATCAATTGATGAATTTGAACGTAAAGAAATTTTATATTGGAGAAACATAAAGACAATATAACTAATGAAATTATTTCTCTTATTTTTTGAATGTCACTGAGGCTTGAACTCGTAACCTTCCAAATGGAAGTTCAACCCGGATACCATTAGACCACATAGTCTTGGTAATGAATAATTTTTTTTTTGAATAACGACATTGTAGACACATAATTCTAAATTAAAGAAATGCATATGTATTATTTTTTGTTGTAGCTACTAAATTATTATTTAATTTAATAAGACTAAAATAGAGTACTAATTATGCCAACTTTGATTAGGATGAAGTTCGAACCTAAAACCTTTCTCATTGAAATCAATGAGTAAGTTAACGGTGAAGTAACAGAAAGTAACGGAAAAGATAATATTTGACGGAAAAGTTAACGGATAATCATATTCATTAAGGATAAATTATTAAATCTTAAGGAAAAATTAAAATCTGATCAATCTGAGCCATTCATTTGATTAAAAAATTTGACCGTCATAAATTTTTTTTTTTTTGAATAACGACATTGTAGACACATAATTCTAAATTAAAGAAATGCATATGTATTATTTTTTGTTGTACCTACTAAATTATTATTTAATTTAATAAGACTAAAATAGAGTACTAATTATGCCAACTTTGATTAGGATGAGGTTCGAACCTAAAACCTTGCTTATTGAAATCAATGAGTAAGTTAACGGTGAACTAACAGAAAGTAACGGAAAAGATAATATTTAACGGAAAAGTTAACGGATAATCATATTCATTAAGGATAAATTAGTAAATCTTAAGGAAAAATTAAAATCTGAGCCATTCATTTGATTAAAAAATTTGACGGCCATTTTTTCTACCCATTATAGGCCTAACTCTCTTGGGCTCTTATTAGTATTGTAGATTATGAATATATTACAATTATAACACTAGGGCTATGTGGTCTAATGGTACCCGGGTTGGACTTCCATTTGGAAGGTTGTGAGTTCGAGCCTCAGTGGAGGCGTTATTGGTTCTTTGTGTTTCAGTAGGTTGAGGAAGTATATGAATAGATACTACAATGTAATAGAACCAGTAGCATTCAAACAAAAAAAAACATAGAAACTTGAATAGCTTAAATTAAAATTATTAAAAATAATAATGTGTCTACAATACAAAATAAATTATACTTTTTTTAATAATTAATTATTAATTATTAATATAATTACCGAATATAAATTTATAATTATTTATGGTAATTATTAGGCATTAAAAAAAACCAAAACCGACAGGACTAGGCCTGAACGGGCTAGCCCGATAAAAAACATTAGCCCGATGAGCCCGAAACCGATATGGCCAATGACCCGATAGGGCTAGCTCGAAATTAAAAGGGCTAGCCCGATAACCCAAACTATTAAAAATCTTTCTTTATTATAGAAGTGAAGTGAATCCTAACATACATGGAATAATTATTATATTTCAAGGACGGGGATTCTCCGTCCCCGCTAAATTCTCCGCGGGGATGAGGTTGTGGACTATTTTCAATTTCCCGCCGAGGATGGATAGGGGTGTATACTTCCCTCCCTCGCCCCGCCCTGATGTCATCCCTACTCTAAATATGGGTACTCACTTTCAGTTTCTAATTTTAGTTCAGATGGTTCAACCCGCCCGATTAGCCCGAAAACCCGAAGTTTAGGGTTAGGGCCAAACCGAACCCGAGAATAAAATATTAATAAATCGATTAGCCCGACAACCCGACAGGGGCCCCGAAACCGAACGGGCTGGCCCGATTGACATCCCTAGTTATAACACACATTGGTGCACTATTAATTGTAGATGAGAGGATTATACCTTATCTTATATGATGTTGAAAATTATACAAAAGTTGTACAATGTTGTTTGCTAGAGGGATATCACAAACTTGGCAAGTCACAAACTGTGCCTCCAAACCACCTAGGGTTGTGAATATTTCGGCTCAAGCCCAAAATTTTCCGTGTTCGACCCGGAAAAGTACATATCGGATCAGATTCAAGCCCATTCGGGTCCAACCCAAACAGAACCTCATTGCTTCGTTTCGGGTATTGGGTTCGATTAGAGTCGAATATGACTTGAAACCCGAGATATATGGATACTATAAATAATTGATTTAGGGTTATAGAGTCTAGACTATTCTCTTCATCCTCCGCCTCATTTCATTCTCGCTTCTTTCCCCCTCTCTTCTTTCTTTGGTTTTCTCTCACGACTTGCCCTCTCCTCTCTACTATCTCTCCCTCTCTCTGTTTCTTAGATCTCATCCCTCACTCTTTGTGTGTCTTAGACTCTAACCTTCTCCGGTCTCCGCCGCACACTCTACGAGACTCCGTCTCTCACCCCGACATCTTTGATTCTCACCTCGGTGTCTCCAATTCGATTCCCACCCCGACATCTCCGAATCTCATCCCAGCGTCTTTGTCTCTCACCCAAGTATCTATGGCTCTCCGCCCTATACTCTCTCAAGTTTCACCTTCGCTTTAGCTACTCAGTCACTCCCGTGTGAATCCCCTCTTTCTCGATTGAGCTTTGAGTCGCCTCTCACCTCTCAATCGCTCATTCTCTCAACTCTCTATTTAGGAAACCTTAGATCTCCTTTGGGGCTTCAACTTGACTTGTGACTTGTGAGTTGTGACCGTCGTGCACCAATTCGCTCCTCAAAAGGCCACCGTCAAAGCCTAAATCTAGCAGGTAATGTTTACTTTATTTGTTTGTTTTTCTTTCAGAAAATTAAATCCTTAATAGTTTTTAAATATATATATATATATATATATATATATATATATATATATATATATATATATATATATATATATATATATATATATATTGAAAGGTTCCTGTGCGGTTGAATGCTTCCCGTGCGGTTGTGCGATTGATTAATGTGCGTGAATGTGTAATGGTTAATGTGCGTGAGTTTTGTACTTAAGGTGTGCGAGTCTTGTGCCTAAGGTGCGTGAGTTGTGTGCTTAATATGCGTGAGTGTGTTCTTCATCCACTGCTGTGAAAATTATGTGCATCCACTGCTGCATTTTCTTCTTGTTTTTGTTTCGAAGCTGTGGAGGGATGAATTTTGTCTTGTTTTGCTTTGCATACTGAGGGGCTGCTAATGAGAGCTTCAAAGATTGTGAAAAATAAGGAGACTGTGAAAATTTTCTGTTCTGCTCCCTTCTGAACTCGTAATTCTGAACTACTCACGCACATTAAGCACAAATCTCACGCACATTAAACACAATATTCAGCCACATTAAGTACAAAACACACGCACATTAACATTGCACACTCACGCACATTAAGTATAAAACTTACTCACATTAATCAATCGCACAACCGCACGGGAAGCCACAAATGCACCTGAGATCTTCCATATATATATATATATATATATATATATATATATATATATATATATATATATATATATATATATATATATATATATATATATATATATATATATATGACATTTTTTTGACATTGAGCTTGGGAAAGACAAGTATAAATAAAATAAGGGTGGTGCTGCATTTCTTCATATGCAAGATTTAAATCCATATTGATCATATACAGATTTCGTATTTTGAACCTAACTCATGTCCCATCAACAAAATTTGATGCCACTCTTAGTCGATGACGACTAGTAACAATGCAACTAGCTAGGTAGTAACCTATTAAATACCATTGCAATTGCTTGTGTTTTTTTTTTTTTTTTTTTTTTTTTTTTTTTTTTTTTTTGCTAAAAGCGAAGTATATTGATGCAATCGAATTTGGGAGATTTCAAATTCAAAAGATCTTTGTGCATCACTAAGTACATGTGAGAGGACAACATCATTTCTTATATATAATGTTCAAAATGGTATAGAAGTCGTATGGTGTTTGGAAAAAGAATATCACATACTCAATAACTCACTGGATTGCAAATATTGATTGGAACAACTACATTTGTTTGTTTGAAATTCAAACTACTTCTTGACATGAGGATGTTAGAACTTAAAAGTATTAGTGGAATAAAAAAAAAACATTAGAGGAAGGATTGATACAAAAAATGATAATGCGCGCTCGTGTGTGGGTGTGAAAGAGCACGTTGAATGGTTTTGGGTGGATTTTTGTGGCCCCACCTTTTTAAAAAAATGAAATTTTAAAATAATATTAAAATTAGAGCGATTACTAGTGGGGGCGTGTGGTGTACGTGCACACTTTTTTTTTTTTTTTTTTATTAATTAGTACATAAGTTATTCTTTGTTTCGAAAAAGGATATCACAAACTTGACATACCACCGACTTCCAAATATTGATTGAATCATCTGCGTTCATATGTTGGGAATTAAAACTATTTCCTGACTTGATGTGAAAACTTTAAAATAATAGCAAAAAAAAAAAAAAAAAAAAAAGAACCAAGAGAAGATTCTTTTACACGAGATTCGTAATACATATACCTATATATATATATAGGTGTAAATTGTAAGCTAGGGTCCACAAGAAATACGTACTTAATTTTCACTTAGAATGGATATAATTTATTTTATTTCAAACAAATGAATGGAGTATCAATACAAACATGTACTTCGTATATTATTTCTTACCATAATATAAAATATCAAACTATTTAGTCCATATATTATTAAAATTTTCAATTTGATTTCTATTAATATTATTTAATACTGAGTTAATACTTAATTTAGTTATTGACTATAGTGATTTATTTATTTATTTGTTTATTTTTTGCTTTATTAGGTCATGAATTTTGATAATTTTAATAAACATATTTATTGTTTTAATTATAGAATATTTTTAAATATATAATTTCAATGATAGTTGTATTGTAATTCTTCGTGGTAATTAAATTTGAATGGAGGACCAGCCTTCTTTTTACGACTGCAATTAATAGAATTTTCATATTAAATTTGAGTGGTGGACCAACCTTCTCTGTATACTTTTTTTTCATATTAGAAGATTTTCAAAAAAAAAAAAAAAAAAAAACCTTCTCTGTATACACTTACATTTATTATTCACAATTTGTCACTCCTAATATGGAAAATGCATATTTCGAATAAATGATTAATAATTAAATTTATATAAAGCTTGAAAGCAAGGACTAAAATGGTATTTTCATTCTCTTAGCTTGGTAGTAACAAAACAAGGTTGTATTCAAAAGAGTTTTTTAATTGATCAAAAAGAGGTATAGTTCAGTCAAAAAGATTAAATTCTATTTCTTATCTAATGATGTTCGTTTTTTAGTCTAAGTCATGTCTTCCAAAAATTAATATTAAAAAGTGGAGTGGTTATACCAGCGAGTATGTGCATATGTGTTACATTCGTGCGTACATTGTTCTTAATTTTTTATTTTATTTTATTTTTTTTTTTGAGGACACTAAAGGATGTATCCAACAAAGATCTACATATGTTTCTTTCTAACCCTAAGCTATGTCACGAAACAAAATGTGATGACACTCCAAGTCAAGGACAACTAATTATAGTACCATTGATAAGTTTTTTAGAAAATATTGTAGCAATTGCATTTTTGCTAAAAGTATATTGATACTGTCGAAATTGGGAGATTTACAATCCAAACACACATTGGTGCATTATTAATTGCAGATGAGAGGATTATACCTTGTCTTATATGATGTTGAAAATTATACAAAAGTTGTACAATGTTGTTTGCAAGAGGGATATCACAAACTTGGCAAGTCACAAACTGCGCCTCCAAACCACCTAGGGTTGTGAATATTTCGGCTCAAGCCCAAATTTTTGCGTGTTTGACACGGAAAAGTACATATCGGATCGGATTCAACCCGGTTCGGGTCCAACCCAAACAGAACCTTGTTGCAATGTTGTTCTTCGGTTCGGGTATTGGGTTCGAAATTTTAGAGTTGAATTTGACCTGAAACCCGAGATATATGGATACTATAAATAATTGATTAAGGGTTACAGAGTATGTTTTCAAAAAAAAAAAAAAAGAGTTACTGAGTCTAGACTATTATCTTCATCCTCCGCCTCATTTCATTCTCGCTTCTTCTCCCCTCTCTTCTTTCTTTGTTTTTCACTCACGACTTGCCCTCTCCTCTCTACTCTCTCTCTGTTTCTTAGATCTCAACCCTCACTCTTTGTGTCTCTCAGACTCTCACCTTCTCTGGTCTTCGCGGCACACTCTCCGGCTCCACCTCTCACCCCGACATCTCTGATTCTCACCTCGGTGTCTTTAGTTCCCGCCCCGGCATCTCCGACTCTCACCCCGGCGTCTCTAGCTCTCACCCAAGTGTCTACGACTCTTCGCCCTCTACTCTCTCAAGTTTCGCCTTCGCTTTAGCTACTCAGTCACTCCCGTGTGAGTCCCCTCTCTCTCGCTTGAACATTGAGTCGTCTCTCACCTCTCAATCGCTCATTCTCTCAACTCTCTATTTAGGAAACGTTAGATCTCTTTTGGGGCTTCGACTTCACTTGTGACTTGTGAGTTGTGACCGCCGTTCACCAGTCCGCTACTCAAAAGGCCGCCGTCAAAGCCTGAATCTAGCAGGTAATGTTTACTTTATTTGTTTGTTTGTTTGTTTTTTTGTTTTTTTTTTTCAGAAAATTAAATCTTTAATAGTTTTTAAATATATATTGGACATTTTTTTCACATTGAGCTTGGGAAAGACAAGTATAAATAAAATAACAGTGATGTTTCATTTCCCTATATGCAAGATTTAAATCCATATTGATGATATAAAGATTTGGCATTTTGAACCTAACTCAGGTCCCATCAACAAAATTTGATGCCAATCTTAGTCGATGACGACTAGTAACAATGCCACTAGCTAGGTTGCCTAGGTAGTAACCTATTAAATACCATTACAATTGCATTATATTGATGCAATCGAATTTGGGAGATTTCAAATTCAAAAGAAATTTGTGCATCACTAAGTACATGTGAGAGGACCGCGACTTGTCTTATATGATGTTCAAATTGGTACAAAAGTTGTGTGGTGTTTGGGAGAAAGATATTACAAACTCGATAAATCACTGGATTCCAAATATTTGTTGGAACAATTACCTTTGTATATTGGGAATTCAAACATTTTACTAACATGACAATGTTAGAATTTGAAAGTACTATTATAAATTAGAGAGGTCTCCCGCAAGCGACCACTCCATTTATGTAGTGGTTTGGCGTGTGCAATAGACGTGTGCGCACTATATGGGTAATATTTTAATTTTTAATGTTTTTTTATGAAAATACATGCATGATGTGTATGTAGCAACAAATTCCTTCGCACAGTGATGTATGGACCATAACAAAAGTACATTTTTAATATACTAAATGTACATTATTTTTGTACTGAATGTACGTTATAAAATATAATGTACACTCAGTGCACAAATAATGTACATCTCCTGAATACAATGCACATTATTTTTGTACTAAATATATATTATTTTTGTACTAAAGATACATTATTTTACCGTATACAAAATATGATCCACACAACTTGTGTGGACCATGATCCACACAATAATGATTGCTCTCACCACTACATGGCCCCTCATGCTCTCTTTCATCCACACCCTCAAACCCCTCCCCCATTCCCCCCTCCAACAAAAGAAATAAAAAAACGACTATTGATGTTGTCATATGTCGTAAGGATCCAAAAATTGTGCACTTCTTACTTAGAACTATATAACTATATATATATATATATATATATATATATATATATATATATATATATATATAGACACACATTGGTGTTACGCCATCATCATGGTTGCTCTTACACCAAAATATATATATATATATATATATATATATATATATATATATATATACTAGTAATTGTCCCGTGCGATGCACGGATAATATTTATAGACTATTAAGTTAAGTTAATTGAATATTAACATAAGAATCGTTTATGAGAAAGTTTTACTTAAAAGATAAAAATGTATAAGTTCTACTAAAGTATCACATAGAAATCAAATTAGTATAACAAATACATCAAATTATATCGTGCACCGCGATGCATAATTAATTATGTACCGCGGATCAAAACGACGTTGTTTTGTTTAATGAAAAGAAACGACATATGTTTCCTGCCGTTCCGCACTCTTCCGCAAAAAGTAACTCTGTTATTCAGTTTCATTTTGTATACACTGTAGTTTCGGTTCAACACAACTACAATTTCATTTTCATATAACTACAGTTTCATTTGGTATTTATAGACTCAAATATGTGAAAATGTTATCTAATTTAATTTTATATACACTATAGTTTTATTAAAACACAACTACATGATCATTTTGATATAATTACAGCTCCATTGTACAATATACACTCAAATATGTGAAATGTTATTCAGTTTCATTTCACCACAACTACAGTATCATTTTGATATAACTGAAGTTTCATTTGATAATATAAAAATAATACGTGAGGCAATGTCGGTTTAGATATACTGTAGTGTCAGTTGGTTATTAACATATACAAAATGCGCGCTCCGTTAAAAGTAACGACACCGTTTTAACTGCGGTGCGTACAAATACTGCACATGGCCGTCTCTTCTAAAAAAAAAAATACATAATTTGTTTTAAGAAAATATATTAATATTATTATTAATCCTAATATATTGATATTATTATTAACAATAATAATAATAATAATAATAATAATAATAATAATTATATAGCTTAGTCCACGTATCCACTACTTATATACTATTAATATTAATATATTAAACATAGTATACTAATTTGTTCAAAATATTAATTTGAACATAGTATTAATATTAATATATTAACACACTAATAATAGAATAATAATATTATTGCTTGTTATGGAAATTTACACACATAATATAGTTATTAATATATTAATTAACACACAAATAATTTAACATTATTATTGCTTAGTGAATCAAATTTACGAAAATACCCTCACAGCCCTCTAATATCTAAATTGGCAATTTTACACGGCTACTGACTCCATTTCCAGAACTTTCTCGCTGTCTTCTTTGGTGTGCTAGAGGTTCTACACAAGGCCATACCATCTACTATTTTACCTAGCAAATTCGTTTGTATACTTCAGCTGGTAGATGATCCTATATATGGTGGGTTCTTCTTCTTAGCGATTTTATGTCCGTATGGCCTACTTTGTCTATTTCTACAATCCCCATTTTAGATTTGTACATTCTAGCCGTATCTGTCAATTTCATAGTTAAATTTCCTATTCTGGTATGTTTTCTAGTATATCTCTCACTTAATTCCAATTCTATTATACAATTCTTAAGAAATTGAGTAGATACAGTGAACCCTAACTATTAAGGGTTTGTTTACTTACTAAGTCGCATTAAAGTATATATTTGATGAAATCCTTCTTTCTAGATCACATGCATGACGATTTTGACATCCAATTTTGTATTCTTATGTTAGTATCTGCATTATCTTGTAATCTATTGGGTGGATTCGCAGTTCTAAAGTCAAATTTGAAGCAAAATACTTTCATTTTGTTGTTTGAATTTTTTTATAAGTAAACTTTCTATTTAACAAAACGGGTTTAAATGATTCTGTTACTTGATTCAAAAAAGTTTCATCTCTATTCTGAACATGTAGGCTATTACTAAGACCCATCTTAATTTGAGTTTATAGTAGGTATGTTATGTCTTCGTGTATTTCTCTGCTTACTACCCCTTATATAACACGATTTTTCTAAATTTTTTGCCCTGTATCTAAAAATTTTAGCTTGCCTTATACGTTGTTTTGTGATTCATTGCTATGTTATCTATGCAGTGCTCTATGGTTTTGGTTTCTGAAGAGGGTAATCCATATAACAGTTTTTTGTTGTGTTCGCAGGCATATGAGACGTATGGTTTACAGTAACATCAGCCTTCTGGTTGGATTCGTATTACATGTATTTAACAATAACATAACATATATGCAAAATGATAAACTGTACACATCGGTCCCTAATATTAAAGAAAAGATGAAGAGTTGGTACCAGTGTTCTAAAGGTTGTTTCCTTTTCCTTCCTATCACAGCTGATTTTGTAAATTGTGTTTTTTTATGTATTATCATTAACCTCAATGCTCCTTTTATATGGATCCCAATCACTACATTCAGTTTTATACTGACTTGTTGACATTCAAATCCATGTTAAGTTTCTTACCTAGTTTTAGATTTCATTGGTTTAATTTTATTTTTCTTAGTTTTAAATTTAATTTTAAGTTTCTTATCTACTTTGCATCACTATCAGAAAGTAAGTATCATATATTCACTTGATGAGCTTAGTAAAGTTTTTGAATGGTTATTGCAGCAGCAGAGAATTCTTACACACCTCAATTTTTTATTATTTTTTTTTATTTTTTAACTTTAAATTGATGGTATGTAGTTAGTATTTTGATTTGTCCTATAGAGCTTAATTATTGTTTTGAGTGAACTATTGCAGGAAATAATCGTAAAGGGAATTCTTACACTGCAAAGTAAGTTTTCATCTATTGCAATTAGGTAAGTTATTAATACGTAAATTAGAGTTAATATACTGTTTTTACTATGCCTTTTGAATCACAAAGTTAAATTTCACATTGTGAAATTTTGATATTCAGAGATTTGAAATACATGAACCATGTTCTGACTTGAAATGTATTCATTTTTTGTTATAAGTACAGCTAAATAAACCACCCATGTTGCATCTGTTTACTTGATTTCCAGCTCTGCATTCCTTGCCACTTGTGAATATCCAGATTGCAATGTCTTGCTATAATTACCTACAATGTCTTGTCCTTAAATTTGGTAGCATACTTTAGCATACTTTGAAACCAAACAATTCATTTCTGTGAAACCAAGATCCAGTTCATTGTATTTGAAGTAATTTTTACCCAAGTTTTAAAAATTAATGCTATGTGAGGTAATGTTGAGGAGGATAGTTAATTACACTTACAAATTTAATGTAGTACAGTAAAAAATACAAAAATTTGTAACTAAGTGTGAAACTACAATGCATCTAAACATTAAAACAAACAAAATATTGTAACCAGCAGTTTTATTCTGATGTAAAATTAGGATTACATTACATTTATATTCTTAACAACAAAAACTATAACTCTTTACCTTGATCTATTTTACTTCCATTGTCTGTGAGCAACCCACAACCATACAATAACAAATCTGGGTTTTCTTTCAAAGATGTGAAAGACCTACTGTTGGTGCAACACATATGCATTAAGAAATATTTTTAGAAATTAATAGTGCATAAATACATACGTCTATGGTTTTGGTTTCTGAAGAGGGTAATCCATATAACAGTTTGTTGTTGTGTTCGCAGGCATATGAGACGTATGATTTACAGTAACATCAGCCATCTGGTTGGTTTCGTATTACATGTATTTAACAATAACATATATGCAAAATGATAAACTGTACACATCGGTCCCTAATATTAAAGAAAAGATGAAGAGTTGGTACCATTGTTCTGAAGGTTGTTTCCTTTTCCTTCCCATCACAGCTGATTTTGTAAATTGTGTTTTTTATGTATTATCATTAACCTCAATTATGGGCAGATTTGAAGTATTGGAAGAAGGCATCTCAATTGTTTGTCTGTAAGTATTACTCGACACTGCATGTGTTCTTAGATTTTTAATATTTCATATACAGTAATAAATAGATATATATATGAATTTCCTTACAAATAATTTTATAAGAGCTATCAGTCTAACCTTGACAGTAAGACTGTGTAATAAGATTTAAGCTTATTACCTGCAGGCTTGTAAACTTATACCTGTATCTAAGAAAACAATCTTTCAAGGTAAGATCAAAACTTATCCTTCATTGTGGATCAGTGCAAATATGGACACAAGGTACATCATTAGGCTTTTATTACTCAAGTTCAGTCTGTAATATTTTCTGATTGATTTTTGTTCATTTATTTAATTTTCAAATTAAATATAATTAACATTCACTGCTTGCAAATGATGATAATACAGTTTGATTTTTTTTTTTCAAAACAGCTCAAATATTTTATGAGTACAATATAGCTTTTTTTTTTAAAAAAAAAAAAAAAAAGACTAAATTAAGAGAACTCACTTTACTCCTTCAAGCTTAACATTGAGAATGACTTTGTCCTTTAAGTTTGTGTTGATTAGAACTCATCCAGAAGGCTCGCTTTACAACTAAATTATCACCCACAGCATCTTGGTTGCTAGCAACACCAACCGCAAGAGGATTTTTTCCTTCATCGCTCTCGGCAAATTCCTTAGAGAATAACCATTGGGTACATGATGTATGAGAGATATTTTTGGAAGGGATTTGTTGTTCAGCAACGTGCGGATAAATGCGTAGGCCTTTGTCTACTACCGACCTTATTTATATAGTGGTTGAGGATCAGATGCGTTGGATACTCAAGGTCGTCATCTGATACGTTGCATCGGAGATATGAAGCTAGAATTTAAATCCCTATTAAGTATTTAACACCATTGTTATGCCCTTTTAGATTTTTAATATAATATATTAAATATTAACTATTGTAACAGCAATGTAATTAATATTGTGTTGCGCCTTTTTGTATTATTTGTATTCTATTAGTTCTAGAGTTCTACTACCATCGGCAAAATAGAGGACTGTGTAATCAATTAGAACTGATCGTATTTTGAAATGGCGCATTAATTATATTTGTTTATTATGATTAACTATAATTAGTAGGCAAATCCGAAATTGCTCCTTATTGCGCCAATCTGAACAACAATTAGGCGGGAACCATAGGGTTCTGCTTTATTATAATAGAAGATATAAAGGGATGCACTCAGGTGCGAATAAGTGCCCATGAAGGAATATGCGAACGAATCAGCGCGCGACACGTGTCCAGATCTAATAGTTTAAAAAAAACGCGGTGACATTTTCGTAAATAATTGAACATCAAAGTGCAAGTAAAATCACTTACAAGTGCACCTACTTTCACTTATAAGTGCATGTAATTTTGCGTTGTGAGTATTCACTTACCGCAAACATTCATGCACCTGGGTGTGCTTATAACTATAGGTGCAACTATTTATAACTATAGGTCCAACTACTTATAACTATAGGTGCACCTACTTTCACCTATAAGTGCATGTAATTTTGCCTTGTTAGCATTCATTGATCTGAGTTCAGCGGGTAGTAATACCCCTGAAAATCACCCGCAAACATTCATGCACCTAGGTGCAACTACTTATAACTATGTGTGCAACTACTTAGAACTATATGTGCACTTAGTATTGATGCTCAGTGTAAATTTTTACTTGCACCTATAATACATTTTACATGCACTTGTAATACATTTTACTTGCACTTCGATGTTCAATTATTTACGAAAATGCCACCGCGCTTTTTTAAAAAATCAGTGTTTCTCATCCATTAGATCTGGACACGTGGACAGACAGAATCCATTCCTATTTCGCTCCTGGGCAAAGCATTCGCACCTGAGTGCGATTCTATATATATATATATATATATATATATATATATATATATATATATACATTGGTGTAAGAGCAACCATATTGAACATTTATTTTTGCACGATCGCGTTTAGAAAAGACAAGTAAGCAAAATAAGAGTGATGTTGCATTTCCTTCTAAGCATGATTATATTAATTCCACGGATGATCTAAAAATGTTCCATTTTGATCCTAACTCAACCCCCTCAACAAAATTCGATGGTTCTCTTTGTCGATGGCGACTATTTATAGTGTCACTGAGAAGATGCCGAGAAAATTCTAAAGCAATTGCAATTTATCTAAAGGTATATTGATGCAATCAAATTTTGGAGATATCAAATTAAAAAGAAATTTGCGCATCGTGAACAACATGTGAGAGGACAACAGCATGTCTTATATATAATGTTCAAAATGGTATAAAAGTCGTGTGGTGTTTGGAAAAAGAATATCACAAACTCAATAACTCACTGGATTGCAAATATTGATTGGAACAACTACATTTACATGTTTCAAATTCAAACTATTTTTTGACATGAGGATGTTAGAACTTAAAAGTATTAGTGGAAAAAAACAAGAACATTAGAGGAAGATTTGACACAAAAAATATAATACGCACTCGTGTGTGGGTGTGAAGAGCAACCCGTTGATGGGTTTTGGGTGGATTTTTGTGGCCCCACCTTTTCTAAAAAAATAAAATTTTAAGATAATATTAAAATTAGAGCAATTATTAGTGGGGGCGTGCGGTGGACGTGCTCACTTTGCACATACTGTTTTTTTTTTTTTTTTTTTTTTTTTTTTTTTTTTGATTTGTTTTTTTTATTAGTACATAAGTTGTTCTGTATCACAAACTTGACATACCACCGACTTTCAAATATTGATTGAATCATCTGCATTCATATGTCGGGAATTAAAACTATTTCCTAATTACATGACAATATTAAAACTTAAAAGTAATAACAATAAATAAAACAGAAAAAACATTAGAGGATTCTTTGACACGGAAACAGTAATACATATGCATATATGTAGGTGTAATTTGTAAGGGCCAAAAACACGTATTTCTCACTTAGAATGAATAGAATTTGATTTATTTCAAACAAATAAATGTACGAGTATTAAAACTACATTATTTTGAATAATATACATTTGATACATAAGTAATATACTTTTTTAAAAACATAATAAGTGTCAATGAAAGTTATACCCCTCATTTATGTCCGTTTTTTCCATTAAGTTTTTTTTTTTGTACATTATGCTATAAAGGTTGTACATTAAAATATTTTGGACAAACATACCCCTACCGTTATAACTTACGTTATCTTTTCCACTATTGTTACCATGCACATGCATCCACCATATATTTTCTTATTATCTTCTTCATTAATTTAATAATAATATATACACATTATATATTTGAGTTATATGTTAATTATTACCTAAAATATAAATATCAAATTTATAAAAATGATTTACATTATTATTATTATTATTTAGAATAATTTAAATATCTAAAATCTAAATAAATTTAAAATTTTAATATAATGTATTAATATTGGGCACCTATTTTTCGCGTATCGCGCATAAAAAATACTAGTATTATAATAAATTAAATATTTACTTTTTTATGGTTCACACAACACGGATAGTTATGCTGTGGGCTCGTGCCCAGCGTGCTTCATGGGCACGGATAACGGTGCCGTCAGGCACTGTTATCTTCCCTCTTTTTTTTTTCTTTTTTTTTTTTTAATTTAATTTTAGACCGCTTCGTTATAGGAGCATATATTCACAGCTTTGTGTTCATAATTTCATAACTGTACAATCATAATTCCATAACTGTACATTCATAATTCTATAACTGTACATTCATAATTCCGTAACTGTACATTCATAATTCAATAACTGTAAATTCATAATTTTCGAAGCTCTATGTTCATAATTGTAAGTTCATAATGTCAGAGTTCTATGTTCATAATTTCATAACTGTACATTCATAATTCCATAACTGTACATTCATAATTCCATAACTGTACATTCATAATTCCATACTGTATATTCATAACTCCATACCGAACATTCATAATTTTCGAAGCTCTATGTTCATAATTGTAAGTTCATAATTCCATAACTATACATTCATAATTCTATAACTGTACATTCATAATGTCATAACTGTATATTCATAATTTCATAACGAATATGCCGTTAACGGCGTTTCGAACAAATTATTTTTTTAGTTAAAATAGCGTCGTTTTCACGAAAAACGACGCCATTTTAGCGCCGTGCGGACCTTGCAAGGTGCGCACGTGCGCATAGCATAATTTGCCACACAACACTGTGTGGATAATAGTCAACATAAAATTTGCCAATAACATTGGACATTTGATTGGGCCTATGAAGATTCAGCCCATTATGTAGTACCCAATACCACTTCATTAACCAAATGAATACCCTGGACATATTGTAACCAAATAGGCCATACCATTTGAACATCAATCATTATTGCATGGACCATGGTCGACACAATTATGTGGACCATAAATAAAAAGTACATTGTTAATATACTAAAAGTACATTATTTATGTACCCCGTTTTTTAAAAGTACATTTTTATTATACTAAGGATACATTATTTTATATAATGTACTTTCAGAACAAAAATAATGTACCTTCAGTATACAAATAATGTACTTTTAATATATCAAAAATATACCTGATATTCATGGTCCACACAATAATTTGCCTTTGGACATATAGACATATAACAACCACATCTATCAGGACCTTGTGGTCCAATGGTATCTGATTGTTTCTCTAAGTGGGAGGTGATAGGTTCGAGCCTCAGTGGAGGCAATTAATAGTTTGGGTGTCCCCTTCCCTTGTAATGAAAAAAAAAAAAAAAAAAAAAAAAAAAATATATATATATATATATATATATATATATATATATATATATATATATATATATAAATAAAACAACCACATCTTCTAGAATACTAGTAACATAAATTAAACAAATTTACTGATATATGGGCTGAATAGTTGGATATTATTTTACATTAATATACAATTTAAGGTTGGTATTGGAACTCGATTTATATATTTGCAGAATCAAATTCTATCAATTGTCATTGAATCCTTAACACTTACACCTATATATATGCATATGTATTATTGTTCTTTATGTCAAACATTCGTCTATTGTTCTTTCTTTTTAAGTTTTTGCTATTATTTTTAAGTTTCAACATCCTCATGTCCGAAAATAATTTGAATGCAAATGTTGCAATTAATATTTGGAATCTAATAGTTTGTTGAGTTTGTGATGTCCTTCTTCCAAACTCCGTGCAACTTTCGTACAATTTTGAATATTATACAAGACAAGGTGTAGTTCTCTCACCTGCAATCAATGGTGCACCAATTTTTTTTGGATCACAAATTTCTCAAATTTGACCTCATCAATCTACTTTTAGCGAAAACACAATTGTTACAATGTTTTCTAGGCAACATCCAAATGATACAATTACAAGCCATATTGAAAAGGTATATGTGTTTGTATTAATATAGTTAGGAATATTTGTAAATAGATTTTGATGAGGTAAAGTGTAATTTAGGATAAACAAAAATTAGACCCCTTATTTTGTTAATATTTAAGTGTCAAAAAGTATTTTGTTCAAAATAGGGAACAGGTTGAGTTTAAAAAGAAGCAGTCAAATATAAGCCAAGGATGGAGAGCCGACATTTAATACTTGGAGCGTAAAATTTGAGCAGCAATTGATATTGGAGCAAAGGTTCGTTTGAAAGGCAGTTGACAATGGTACTAAAGTTGTACAATGTTGTTTGTTAGAAAGATATCACAAACTACATTTGCATGCTTGAAATTCAAATTATTTCTTGACATGAGAATGTTAGAACTTAAAAAGTATTAGCAGAAAAAGTGAACATTATAGGAAGATTTGACACAAAGAACGATAATACATGCCAGTGTGTGTATATATCTAAAAACATAAGTCTCAATCAAAGTTATATCCTTAATTTATATCCATGTTTTTAGTGCTAATCATTTTGAACATTGTGCTTTTACAGTTGTACTATATAACTTCTGTTATCTTTTCCATTATTGTTATCATGCACATGCATCCACAATGTATTTTCTTATATTCTTTAATGAAAATAATATTTGTAGACATTATATATTGGATTAATATAATAAATAAATTTGGTTTCATATAAATTTTATTTTTTAAAATATAAATATTGAGCATATGTTTTTGTGCACACATCGCGCATAGAAAACACAAGTGTATATATATATATATATATATGTGTGTGTGTGTGTGTGTGTGTGTGAAAGTAACCCATTGATGGGTTTTAGGTGGATTATTGTGTCCCCATCTTTTCTAAAAAGTTAAATTTTAAAATAATATTAAAAATTAGAGTAGTCACTAGTTAGTGGGGGCGTGCGATGTATGTGCACACTTTGCACATATGTGTCTTTTTTGTTTTGTTTTGTTTTTTATTAATTTTTTTTTGGGATTTTTTTTTTGTTTTTTTTTTGTTTTTTTTTTATTTATTTTTTGCTTTTATGAAAAAACCAGTATTCAACCCATCTCTTGTCTCTCCTATGGCACCTCAATTTCTATTTCATCCACACAAGTCAAACACCCCAACCCCTCCACATGAAAAATCCTCTAACGATGTGTTTGATTAGGGGGAGAGAATTTTAGGAGAGAAAGAAATTGCAATTCCATAAGAGAGGAATAATATGAAAAAAAAAAAACAAAAAAAGAGTAAGAATTTAAATTCCAATGTTTGGTTTGCAGGAATAGAATTATTGAGAATTTCAATTCTAATGTTGGAATTGAAAGTGAATAAGTAGTATAAAGTCTAAAAAGTTCATCATCATCATCATCATCATCATCATCATCATCATCATCACCACCACCACCACCACCACCACCACCACCATCATCATCATCATCATCACTGATGGATATATTATACCCACGACCCGACCCGGGGTAGCAACACGGACCCAGGGCACCTTGGTGGAGCCCGAGAGCAACACGAACCCGGGGCACCACGGAGGTGCCCAAGAGCAACACGGACCCGGGGCACCACGGAGGTACCCCGACCCGAGCCGACCTCCATGGGGCTCGGGTCGGGGAGCTCCGTCCTACCCGAGCTCGGCACCACCCGAGTTCGGGACCCGACCGGACCTGGTCTACCCGGGCCCAGCCAAAGTTGAGATCTAACCACCCCCCGGTTTAGGGAGAGGCGGTTGGGGGGTTTGGCTTGTATAAAAACCCCTCTCCTTGTCCGAACAAAGGACAATTCCTTCTACATTACACATTTATTACACACTTTGTCTTATCGGATCATTGTAATAGCTAATTCTTACGGCAATTAATATAATATACGGTCCCAGCGACCTTTACGACATCGTTCTATATTATTCGTTTATTATTCTTATTATATTCTTATCCGGATTTATTGATTCGGGTCCACCCCGGGTTAATTAAATCCATCATTGGTGCTCTTGTTGAGAGCTGCTGTACCAGCTCAAGCGTGTTCTATATCAAGTGGTCTACCGCGATCAGCTACTATGGCAAGATCGAGATCCAACTCTCGCCACACCAACGGTTCCGTGACACCCAGCTCCTCGCGAACGGGAACGGCGCCAACGGGGCCCCCGCCCCCAGCATCCAACCGGCTGCCACCACCGGGTCGGGGGGAGATCTGAGGGCCCAGCTCACCAACCCCCGCAGTGGTGGAGCTCCACCGCCCGCCCACCCTGTTCAGGACCTAGACCTCATCCGGGAGGGGATGACAGTCTTCGAGCAGGCCTCCACAGGGCTGGCACAGGTCGTGGCGGACCTCCGAGCGCGTATGCCTGCCGGCCCGGGCGTCAACCAAGGGCTGCCGGCATCTCGTCCACCTACTCCCACCCGGGGGCGCAGCGGTCCAAGCACCCGGTCACCCCAGGCACCTGTCACCCAGGGGGAGGTCAATTCACCCCGTCGGACGGACAAACGGGGAGGTGGGGACTCACGACGTGACCGACGTCCGGAGGATGATGGAAGGAGGTAAAACCAAACCAGGGCCGCCATGGAGAGGCTGGGCAGCCGGGTGCCAGCCCGAGTGAGGTTGGGCCCAAGGCCTGCCACCGATGAGCCTCCATCAGCAGAATCCTGCTCCTGCAGGCAAGCACAACGACAATCAGTGACCTGGGGGTCGACAAGCCATGGACCCCGAGCCCAGCCGCGACGAGAGGCAGGCTCGCGGGGGTCACCAGGTCGGGGGACCCAAGCCCCACCTCGACGTGAACAGGCCTCCTGGGTCGAACGATCAGGTGAAACGAATGGTGCTCCGAGCTCCCATGGAGAAGAGGTCGAGAAGCTGAGGAGGAGGATGGACGAGCTCCAGAAGAAGATCGACGAGAGGGACGGGTCTCCAGAGCCCCAGGATGTGCTGTCCTCCCCGTTCGCAAACACCATCATGGAGGAGCCCTTACCTCGAGATTTTCGCTTTCCCACCATTAAAGTGTACTCGGGGACCACGGACCCGCGGGCACACCTCACCAGGTATAGGGCCGCCATGATGATCACCGAGGCGACGGACGCCATCCTATGCAGGGGGTTCTTCGCCACCCTGGACGGGCAGGCGCATGACTAGTTCGGATCCCTCCCGACGGGGTCCATCTCCACCTTTGCGAACCTCACCCAGCAGTTCCTATCCCATTTCGCCACCAGCATACATCGGAAGAAGCAAATTGCCGACCTATGTGATTTGAAGCAGGGGAGATCGGAATCGCTAGCCGAGTACCTCAGCAAGTGGAAGAAAGAGGCCATGGGGGTCGCCAACTTTGATGTGAAGTCGGCCATGCTGATTTTCTGAAACAACTTGAGGTTGGGCGCATTCCACCGGGACCTCATCAGGTACCCCCTAAGGACCTATACCGACCTGATGGACAAGGCGGCAAGGTACGCTGACGCCGAGGCTACCGAGAAGAGGAAGAAGGAGCATGAGGAAAGAAGAGGTCGAAAAGACAAGGCACCCCAGGAGGAGCGCAAGGCACCGCGGCCACACCGACGCGAGTACGCTGAGGGGCCCAGGTTGAACCCCACACACTATCTCACCCCGCTGACACAACTTGTGGGTACCATCTTGGCACACGCGGAGGACCAGGGAATCGTGGTATTCCCGAAGGAGGAGTGCATGAAGATATCGGCGAGGGGGGACCCCAACAAGTATTGGAGGTTCCACCGGCAGAAGGGGCAAAACACAGACGAATGCATCATCCTAAAGAGACAGATCGAGGAGCTCATCCAAATGGGTTACTGTTAGGAATAAAGTGTAATGGTTTTGATATGCCAAATTTGTATTTGTAGATCCCCGAATTTTATTTCATAGGTCTAGTAGAGTCTTAGACCATGATCGGGAAATTATTTAATTATCAAAAGAGAAAAACAGAGGAAAATGGATGAAAATAGAAGAAGAAGATATAAAGCCGAAAATCAAGAATTTGTCTGGAGAAAATGACAAATTGAAGAAGAAGATGAATGATACAATATTCACGTCGCTACTACTCAAAGAAGATATCCCAGAAGAATTTTCGTGAAGAAAATTAATATTGGAAGAATGCATGAAGTTGACTTAGAGATCAAGCATCTATGGAAAGAAAGAAGTACATCAAATATGATTAGAGATTTAATCAAAAGCTGTACGGATGAAGTGGATGATGCTTGATATATTATCCGAAATGGCTCAAGTTCAAAACTCACCATTAACAATTTTACAAGGTAAAATTTGAGAAGTCAAATTAAATTAATCTGATGGAGTTGGGCGCTAGTTTAAGCTTTGGGCGCCGATTACAAGTAGAAATTGGGAAGCAATTTCACTTGGGTGGCAATTGAGATGCAATTGCACTTGGGAGCCGATTTCATAGAAATTGAAATTGGGAGCTAGTTTCGAAGCAATTGAAATTGGGAGTCAGTTTCAGAGAAATTGAGATTAATTGAAATTGGGAGCTAGTTTCGAAGCAATTGAAATTGGGAGCCAGTTTCAGAGAAAGAAATTGAAATTGGGAGCAAGTTTCAAATGGAATCAATTCAAGTTGGGAGCCAGGGAGCAAGTTTCAAATGGAATCAATTCAAGTTGGGAGCCAATGTAGAATTGAAATTGGGAGCCAATTCAAGTTGTAGTATGGGATGCAAGTTTCAAATGGAATCAATTCAAGTTGGGAGCCAATGTAGAATTGAAATTGGGAGCCAATTCAAGTTGTAGTATGGGATGCAATTCAGATTGGGGACCAATTAAAAGAAGACATTGAGGAGCAATTGAATTGAGATGAAATTCAAAGAGAAGTCCAATTTCGAAGTCAACATTGAGAAGTAATTGGAAGTAATTGGAGCACCAGGAGATGTTGGGAGCCAATTGCAAGTCAAAGTCAATTGGGAGCCAATTACAAAGGAGAAATTCAAATTGGGTGCCAATTACAAGCCAATTGAAATTGGGTGTCAATTACAAAGGAGAAATTCAAATTGGGTGGAAGTTCAAAGCCAGTTTGAAGTCTGAGAACACCCAGACGTGAGAATGAAGAAGATGAAGCAGAACTTACAGTGAAAAATATTCTCACAAGGAAATTACTAGTCTAACTAGTATGGGATTAAAATAAAGATTATTTTTGAATCCCAAAGATACAAGGACCACTTCAGAGCTGATCAGAGAAGCAATTCTACACCAAAACTGAGACCCAGATATTTTCACTCAACGTTAAAACAGAGGAATATCAGATGAAGTTTGGGAGCTCATTTACATGGAGATGAAGATCTTTCAAACGGCTAGCTTATCTCTTTCTGACATGTTTGCAGAAGATAAGATAAGATCTCTGACATGGGAGCGTCTCTTTCCAACGGACGAATTCTCATCACCAGCTATAAAATGATGAAGATGTGAAGACTTGAAGAAAAAAGGAGAACTTACGAACAAGAGCAGTAGAGCAGATCAAAAATAAGAGAGCAGAAAATTCGAATCCATCAAAGGATCGAATAGAGCAATTAAGCTTAAAAGAGCTAAAATCTTCAAGTGTGAGAAAAGAACTCAGAGAGCTTCAAGAGAAAAATATTTAGAGAGTTCTTAAGCAGAGCAAAATATCAAGTGCTTTACTTGATATATTCAAAGAGAGAAAACACTCAGAGCTATCAGGAGAAATCTTTCCAGAGTGTTTATCTTCATCAAAGAGACCTGCGCATCATTGAAGATCATCTACAGAGTCTCAGAAGTTGGAAGCAAGACAACACTTGTTTTGGAGCAAAACAAGAGAAGGGAGGAAAGTAGCACGGAGCTGTGAAATCCTGGATTGTCACACGGAGCTGTGAGATCCGAAGCAGCAGTGTCGGAGGCACTGGGCGTGATTGGTGTGGGCTTGGTGATCAAAGCACCAGATCACGGATACGTTTCTACCGGAGTGTGGAAGACGGGGGGAAAGTAACGCGGAGTCGTGAAATCCTGGGATAGTAGCGCGGCGACGTGAAACCCGAAGCAGCAGTGTGGTGTCACTGGGCGTGATTAGTGCGGGCTTTGTGATCAAAGCACTAGATCACGGAAATTCATTGTATCTTGGAACCAAGGAGTGGTAGATATAGTGAATTGGCTCTTGGAGAAAAGAGCAAGTGGAGTAGGAGGATTACACCACCTCGCGAACCACTATAATTGTCTTGTGTTCTTTACTGCTTTCTTTACATACCGCTCTTTACATATTTGCTCTCACGAAGATATACTGCTCACACAATCTCACACACACTTTATGTTTAATTATTTCCGCTGTGCACCATACTCTAACAATCTAGTTATGAGTTTTGGTTTATCTCTGTCTTAGCAATTGTTGTGCTGTGCGAAAAAGCTTGAAATTCTATTCACCCCCCCCCCCCCCCTCTAGACTTTCACCTTACCTCTTTTGGGACCAACAATTGGTATCAGAGCAGGTGCCTATCCGAGTCAGAATTTGTCTCTAACTGATACCAACAATTGGTATCAGAGCCTGTAGCCTATTTGAGTCAGCTTATACCAATCTTTGGTATTTAAACACGTTGCCCAACTGGGTTAACTGTTTTTGACTGCTAGGCTGATCCATTCTACAAAGTGTGTGAATTGGATTAATCTTTCATATCTCTCGAGATGATGATGAAGAAAGATTTAGCTCAAAATCTATTATTCTCTCTTGATAAATTTGATGATTGGAAAGTTCGTATGCAGGTACACTTATCGGCTTTACACGATGAAATGTGGGAAGTTATTTCCACTGGCCCTATAGAAATATTAAAAGTCAATACGGCGTTTGTTATATCCCCGGATGCTCCACAGTACGTACAAAAGCCAAAACCGGAATGGACATCGGACGATAGAACGCGGAATAATCTTGACAATATTGCCAAGGATATTCTATTCAAAGCCGTTGATGATACAATATTTCCGAAGATCCGAAAGTGTGCCACTGCCAAAGAAATATGGGAAACTCTCATCAAGATTGGCGAAGGAGATGAACAAGAAAAGGACAATAAGCTCACAATCGCCATGAAGAAGTTCGAAGATTTCAAAATGCTCTCAAATGAAAGTGTTGCAGACATGGAAGCTCGAATGATCAAAGTTCTTGGAGAGATTAGTGATCTTGGCAAAAATATTAGCCAAAAAGAAATTAATCTCAAAATCCTACGAGGCTTACCATCTGCATGGGATATGAAGTTACGGCTATGCGCGATCACCGAGATCTAAGAATGTTGTCAACAGACAAATTATTTAGTGATCTAAGAGCATATGAGTTCGAAATGAAGGCAAAAGATGATGATGTTCATGAAGCTCGAAATGCTGCTCTAATGGCCGAACAACCGTCAACCTCCAGGTCAGTAGAAAATAATGTTGATTTTATGACTGACGAACAATTTGCTCTTTTTGTCAAAAAGCTTAGAAGGTTTATGCGAAAAGGAGACAACAAAAATTCAGCTCGTGGAAAATTCATCCCTCGCATAACACAAGAAGAAAAAGTCGAAGAAAATAAGGATTTGTGCTACAATTGCCGCAAATCCGGACATTTTAAAATAAATTGTCCGTATCCGATCGTTAGCAAGTATCAAGGCAAAAATGTTGAATCTACGCCGAACAAATCCGAAAGCAAAAGGTTCAAGTGCGACAAAAGAAAAGCTCTCGTTGGCAACGAACCAAACGAAAATGATGATTCGGAGGATTCATCATCAAGCGATGAAAGTTCATATTCGGACGATGATACGACGCTAATATGCAAGCTAATGGAGTTGAGTACAAGTGAAGATTGTCTTATGGCTCTTGAAGCAGAGGAAGAAGAGGTAAGTTCTAATTCTTTCAATTCTGTTAATTCCTCTTTTTCTCGTGAATCTATTGATAATCTAATGCGAGATTGTCAAGAGATTATACTCACTCATCCTCAACTCAAGGAGCGCAATAATATTCTAATTCTTGAAAAAGAAGAAATGAATAAAAAATTGCAAGATGCTTTACTTGAAGTGAGTAAATTGAAGAATGAAAATATTCATCTTCAAGAAGAGTGTAAAGCAAGAGAGGTTAGAGAACATAATCTTAGAGCTACTATTGCTACGTTCACTAATTCGTCTAAAATTATAGATAAAATGGTGAGCATGCAAAAGCCATCAGGAGATAGAACCGGAATTGATTATGACTCCACATGTTCTCAAACCCCTCAAAATCTGACTAATTCTACTACTACTTTAAATAATAAAGTTTAAGTGGTAAAATTTGTTAAAAGTCAGAATAGCACGATGAGACAAGGACTTGGCTATCAATCAAACGCAAAGTTGAATGTTGAAAGGCCGAAACAAGTTTATACTACGGCAAAGCAACAAAAATTCTACAAGCAAAGACATGCCAAAGAGTCAAGTGCAAAAAGATTTCATAGAAAAGAGGGAAGCTTTTCTAGAAATAAAGTTGGGAGATTTTATTCCACTCAAAAAGATTGGTTGTGCAGTAGATGTAATACTTTTTATAGACCAAAGCAACCATTCTCTTCCCAGGTGCCAAAATATAAAAATAATTTTCAAAACCCGGCGCCAAAAATATTTTCTAATGTGAGTTATGATTATCGTGTCTTTAATGGTTACAAATCGCCTCATCTTAATTCAATAAGATCAAGGTGGGTTTGGTTACCAAAAATCATTAACAGTAAAGGACCCAGGCAAGTATGGGTACCTAAAGTTAATTAATCTTTTTTGCAGGATGTTTGATACATCGATAGTGGTTGCTCACGCCACATGACTAGAAATAAATCATATCTAGTGAATTTCAAAGAAATCGATGGACCAAAAGTTATATTCGGAGGAAATCAAAATTATGGAATTACAAAAGGAGTTGGCACGATCAAGAAAAATGGTTTGAAGATTGAAGATGTTTCTTTCGTTGAAGGATTAAAATTTAATTTGTTGAGCACTAGTCAATTTTGTGATAAAGGCTATCTTGTAGAATTTTCTAAAGATAATTGCCTAATCAAAAATGAGCTCACAAATGAGATTATTTTATCTGGAAAACGGCGAAAGAATATGTATATTGTGGATTGGAGCACTAGCAAAGATTCAGTGTGCTTAATGGCCAGAAATTCGAATGAAGCTAATTGGGAATGGCACAGAAAGCTCAACCACTTAAACTTCAAGACCATCAATCAACTTGCAAAGAAGAATCTAGTAGAAGGCTTGCCAGATATTATCTTCAAGAAGGACCAAGTGTGTGATGCATGCCAACGCGGATAGCAAATCAAATCATCATTCAAATCAAAGACACACGAGTCAACGTCAAGACCGCTAAGCTTACTACATATGGACTTATTTGGACCGGTTGATCCAATAAGTGTAAGTGGTAAGAAATATACTCTCGTTGTTGTTGATGATTTTTCCAGGTACACTTGGACCGTGTTTCTCAAGAAGAAAAACGAAGTTGAGCAAGTTCTACCGAAGCTGTTGAAGCAACTACAAAATGAGAAAGAATTGCAAATATCAAAAATACGAACGGATCGCGGAATCGAGTTCGTGAATGGAGTTATACAAGCTTTTTGCAATTCACATGGAATTTCTCATCAATTATCTGCCGCAAGAACACCGCAACAAAACGGTGTTGCCGAAAGAAGAAACCGGACGCTCAAAGAAACCGCACGAGTGATGATTAGTCTGCCGGTCTCCCGAAACGCTATTGGGCGGAAGCTATCAACACTACTTGTTACACACAAAATCGAAGCATGATCCATAAGCAGTACAAGAAGACGCCATACGAGCTATATAAAGGGAGAAAACCAAATATTGGTTACTTTCATATTTTTGGATGCAAATGTTTTATTCATATTAATGATAAATTGCATCTAAAAGCTTTTGATGAGCGTGCAGATGAAGGAATTTTTCTAGGATATTCGACTACCAGCAAGGCGTACAGAGTTCTGAATAAAAGATCAATGGTGGTTGAAGAATCCATACACGTGGTATTTGATGAAAAATCACAAATCAAAAATGGTGCTCTGAACGAAGAAATTGCACAAAATGGTAACAAGTGTCATATTGATTTTTGTGATACTAATGATACGTGTGAAGATGATGTTTTGCAGGGAATGGATGAGTTTGAAATTAATTCTCTAGAAAATCCCATCCCTCACCCAGAAGAAGTTGGAAATTCTTTAAATAATAATTTTGGGAGTGATGCCTCACGTGGGAATGGAAATGCAGTACAAGTTGGTGATCCAATTAATGATCAAATTGCATGTGATGTTGGTAATCAATTTCAAGACAATTTAATTAATGAAATTCGAACCAACACTGCAAATTCACAACAAATGGATCCACCCAGTACCATGCACCCATTTCAACCAGATTTAAGATGGCTCAAAAATCATCCTCCAGAATTAATTATTGGGAATATCCATGAAGGCGTGAAAACAATATCATCTACCATGGAAGCACTGTTCACGTGTTATCTATCTCAGATTGAACCAAAAGAAATTGACGAAGCTCTCAATGATCCGGATTGGATAAATGCTATGCAAGAGGAGCTCGATCAATTCAAAAGAAATGATGTTTGGGAACTTGTTCCAAGACCGCCGAACCACAATGTTGTAGGAACCAAATGGGTCTTCCGGAACAAAGCAAACGAAGAAGGCGTGATTGTTAGGAATAAAGCAAGGCTCGTTGCAAAAGGATACTCTCAAGAAGAAGGAATTGATTTTGATGAAACTTTTGCACCGGTGGCTCGACTTGAAGCAATCAGAATTTTCCTAGCCTACGCCGCACACAAAGATTTCACCGTTTATCAAATGGACGTGAAAAGCGCATTCTTGAATGGTCTACTCGAAGAAGAAGTTTATGTCGAACAACCCCCAGGTTTTGAGGTAAAAGGCGAAGGTGATAAAGTCTACAAACTTAAAAAGGCATTGTATGGGTTGAAACAAGCACCTAGAGCTTGGTATGATACTTTGTCAATGTTCTTGATAAGCTGTGGATTCACCAAAGGCCTTGTTGACAAAACTCTATTTAGAATTCAAGATGGTGATCATATTTTATTAGTGCAAATATATGTTGATGATATTATTTTTGGAAGCACTAACAATTCTTTGTGTGAGAAATTTTCGAAGCTTATGCAGAATAAATTCGAAATGAGCATGATGGGTGAATTGAATTACTACTTGGGCTTACAAGTCAAACAACTGAAAGAAGGAGTATTCATCAATCAAGCAAAGTACACCCGCGACTTGATAAAGAAGTTTGGCCTTGATGGAAAATCATCGATCAAAATTCCAATGAGCACATCAATAAGGCTAGACAAAGATGAAGATGGAAAGGATGTCGATCAAACAAAATATAGAGGAATGATTGGTTCACTTCTATATCTTACTGCAAGCAGGCCGGACATTTCTTATGCTGTGGGCGTGTGTGCAAGATTCCAAGCAAATCCAAAAGAAAGCCACCTCACCGCAACAAAGAAGATCATACGATATCTGAAAGGCACAATCAATGTTGGATTGTGGTATCCAAAAGGTACAGATTTTACTCTAACGGGTTTTTCAGATGCGGATTTTGCAGGTTGCAAAATAGACAGAAAAAGCACTTTCGGGACATGCCAGTTCTTGGGGGGAAGGCTTGTTTCTTGGTTCAGCAAAAAGCAAAATTCCATCGCAACTAGTACCGCCGAGGCCGAATATATTGCTGCAGGAAGTTGTTGTGCGCAAATTTTGTGGATGAAGCAACAATTGAGGGATTACGGAGTTAATTGTGATGACGTTAGTATTTATTGTGATAATACTAGTGCAATCGCTATCACTCACAATCCGGTGCTTCACTCAAGAACCAAACATATCGACATTCGACATCATTTTATAAGGGATCACGTTGAAAAGAAAAATCTGAAGATCGAATATATCCCTACGAAAAACCAAGTTGCTGATATTCTCACGAAGCCTTTATGCGAAACGAGATTTTCTACCTTAAGGCACGAGTTGGGAATGATCGAAATGAGCTAAGTATCACTGAACTTAAACTCTCTATTTAAATTGATACTTGTGCTCAAAATTAATTGCTTTACGTGGATAAATTGTTTTATGTGTTTCTATGCATGTTTTTATTCGAAATATTTATGTGATAAAATTGCAATATGTGTTAGGAATTTATTTGTGTATTTGCATGTATTATTTAACGTGAGATCATATGCCATGCAAATTAATTTGATAAAATGTGCAATTCGTGATTTATTTGATAATTTGTTTAAAATTGCATGTTTTAATTTGTTAATCAGTTTTTGAGTATGTGTTCATGTTTCTGTAAATTAACTAACTTGTTTGCATGAACAATTTGCTCTAAAAATGATTTACCATGTTTATTTGATAATATATATGTGCTATGTGCAAAATGTGATTTAATATGTTATTTGTATGTGTGTTTCGTATATATGCAGTATATGTGATATAAATTGCTATAAAATTTTTTAGAAATCTAGAAATTAGTATTTTTGTTAGTTTCTAAAATATTTTGGAATCTGATTAATATGTTTTTTTTTTTTTTTTTGCAACACAAATCTGAGGCAAGACCTCTAATCAAAGGCTTTTATAATATGGTCTTCACACAGTTTGGTGCTTCTATTAAGGCTTTGCGTAGTGACAACGGTCCGGAGTTTAATATGACAGATTTTTTTCATGAAAAGGGCATCATTCATCAGAGGTCTTGTGTAGAAACTCCGCAGCAAAATGCGATCGCTGAAAGAAAACATCAACACATACTTGCTGTTGCTAGAGCCTTGCGTTTTCAAGCTCAACTCCCTCTTGATTTTTGGGGCCATTGCGTTATGCATGCCACATTCATAATTAATCGACTTCCATCACCGGTTATACAAGGGCTCACTCCTTACTGCAAGGTGTATGGCAAAGACACCACTATTGATATGCTTAGAGTTTTTGACTGCTTGTGTTATGCTTCCACTCTATATCATGGCAGACATAAGCTAGCTCCTCGCAGCAGGATGGGCGTTTTTATTGGTATGCCGGCCAATGTTAAAGGCTACATTCTATACGACATTCAACAAAGATCTACATTTGTGTCTCGAGATGTAATCTTTTATGAGAATCAATTCCCATATGCCAAAGAATCTCTTCAACATGAATCAGTCACAGAGGCATTCACTCCTTCATTGCCCAACATTCCCATTTCCACACCTATCACTTATGAGTAGGATGGGTCAAAACAAGTACATGATGATTTGCCCAACAGTGGGCTTAATACAGAAATGACTACCGGTATGGAACAAGTAGAAGATTTGGAAGCAGTTCATGATCATCAAAGTAGTCAAATGGACAAATTGCAGGCCCCTAATCATCAGAATAGTCCCCAGCATAGGCAGCAACCTCCTAGACGATCCAACAGGATTCGACAAGCTCCTAATCACTTATAGGATTACTACTGTGATACTGTTATGAGGCATGGCTCATCACCTCATCCAGTATCAAAGGTAGTTTCTTTGCTACACCTTGAACATACTCACATGGCTTTTTCGGTGACAGTTACAAATATAAGTGAACCACGATCTTATAATCAAGCCATCAAGTTCGACTGCTGGAAAGATGCCATGAATACAGAGATTAAGGCCCTTCAAGACAACAACACATGGGAATTAACCACTTTGCCTCCCAATAAGATTCCCATAGGGTGCAAATGGGTTTATAAGGTAAAGATTAAAGCAGATGGAACAATCAACAACTCGGTGTGGATTACATTGAGACTTCTTCTCCAGTAGCTCGCCTCACCACCATTCGTTCCTTTCTAGCTATAGCTACTTCGAATGATTGGCACATCCATCAATTGGACATCAACAACGCCTTCTTGCATGGTGATTTTCATGAGGAGGTTTACATGACACTGCCTCCCGGGTTCCAAGCTACTCAACCTAATCAGGTCTGCCGGTTACTTCGTTCCCTATACGGCTTGAAACAGGCCTGCCGTCAATGGAACACAAAACTTACTGCTGCCTTAGTAGACACTTGTTTCACACAATCGAAGTCAGATCCTTCACTTTTCACTAAGGGCTTTGGTTCATCATTCATTGCCCTTCTAGTTTATGTCGATGATATTTTGGTTGCCAGTGGAGACATCAATCTTATTCATGATCTGAAACACTTTCTGGACACTACTTTTAAAATAAAGGACCTAGGCAGCTTGGGTTTTTTCTTTGGCATCGAGGCAAACAGGTGTAAGTCTGGCTTGAATTTATGTCAGCGCAAATACACCTTGGACATTCTACATGAAGCTGGTTTCATCGACTGTAAACCGGCTAGTACTTCGATGGTTCCTGGCCACCATTTGATGCATGGAGATAGTGAGGCCCTGAAAGATGTTGGTTCCTACCGACGATTAGTGGGGAGGTTGCTTTACCTCACAGCTACAAGGTCTGACATTAGCTATGCCGTTCAACAACTAAGCCAATTCATTGATGCCCCGACTGAGAAACATCTCGTAGCTGCTCATCGTGTGTTGCGCTACATCAAGGCTGCACCCGGCGAAGGCATTTTCTATCCAGTAAACAATCCCATACAGCTGAAATCTTTCTCAGATTCCGATTGGGCCTCTTTCATGGAGACTCGTAAATCCATAACCGGCTACTGTGTCTTCTTCAGCAATGTTCTTGTTTTTTGGAAGTCAAAGAAGCAGGCTACAGTTTCGAAGTCCAGCTTCGAAGCAGAGTATCGAGCTTTAGCCACCACTGTATGTGAAATTCAGTGGCTTCACTCTCTGCTCCAAGATCTACATGTCCAGTTAATGAAGCCTGCTACCTTATTTTGTGACAATAAGTCCGCTGTGGCGATAGATGAAAATCATGTTTTTCATGAACGTACCAAACATATCGAGATCGATTGCCATGTCATTCGTGAAAAAGTCTCCCAAGGCTTCATCAAGCTCCTCTCCGTCTCTTCTGATAATCAGGTTGCCGATGGGTTTACAAAGCCTTTGCCTATTTCTCCGTTTCGTTTGTTTGTATCTAAGTTGGGCGTTCAAGACTTACACACGCCAACTTATGGGGGGGGGGGGGGGGGTGTTAGAGGATAAAAATATAGAACAGAATAGATGAGGACAACTTTTTAATTTCATCTTCTTTTTCTGTTATAACCGCTGGTTATATACTGGCCTTGGGGCTATCTCTGTAACACAGTTCACTTTACCATCTTTCCTTCTTCAATGACAACTGCTATTCACATGCTTCCATAACACCATCCGACACCTTCCTATAACCTTGTGTGGACCAAAACAAGATCTGCTAAAATCATAACCTTTGTCAGCATCAAATTAATTTAGATGAAAGAAACTGCATCAGTTTAAAAGCAAGGGTTCATTGACGCATTAAGCAAAAATGACCATATATACCTGCATATTAACCCTTTCCTTTTTGTTTAACTTTGCAACTACTTTGGGTAACACTAACCATAAAACTAATTACTAATTAGTCGTGCTAGTGTTCTATATTCCCATAAATTGTTTAGCCTTTAACCATTTTACATTCCAGTTTACATATACACAGATCAGATGAACAGGGATTAGCTTCTATTCTTACTTGCAGTGAAAATATGCTAATTAATAATATGCAGTGAAAATATAAAACTGGTATTTAAAAGTGTAAGCTGACAGAAGAAAACTAACCATATTATTCTTTAAGCCTTTTCTTGTGTTCAACAATCAAGTAAAAACTTTGATCATGTATTGGGTGAACAACCTAAGTAAAGAAAAGATGAAAGATAATCAAAACAAAAGAATCACCAAAAGGTTAATGCAAACAGTTGTACCCTTGGCACGTGACAACAATAAATATGCCTGAACTACTTGAAGTCCCTTACATACTCTACTAACTTAGAGACATCTTCCTTTCTAAAGATGTCCCAGAGAGCACCATCATATTCTTCAAACTTAGCACAACCATTTCCCTTAGGATACCCTATATTCTAAGTTCCATTATTATTCTTCACAAGTTGACAACCACCATCATATTTTTTCAAACTCAGCAAAATCATCAGCTAATATAAAGCAATATCACACAAAAGAAAATTGCTTAAGAAAATAATCTACAGAGTACAACAAAGAGAGCACATATCAAGCTATATAAAGCAAAGATATTGTAAATACATGAGTAAAGCAAAGAGAGCACATATCAAGCTTTGCAGTACTAGAAAATTTTATATAAATCAAGAAATTGTAAATGAAATAATTTAGGGTAAAATGAAATTAGGATTTAGGGATAAATGGAATTAGGAATTTTTTGAAACCAGGAATTTAGTGTTAGGGTTTAACATTTAGAGTAATAGAACTAACCAGCTTGGAAAGACGAAAGAAGCCGCGGAAATCGTTGCAACAGTTCGCAATTGCACAATCGGTCAGTCGGGCACGACCGACACAACGACCACCCACGCGGCGGAGAGGAAGCAGTCAGCGTAGAAGCATGTAGCGACGACCGAAGCAATGACAGACCTTGGCGGCGACATTTCTGTCGGAGACAATGAGCGATGGTCGTCAGTGGTTGTGGCAGAGGAAATGGCGACTGCCAAACGGCGGTCAGTGACCATGGAGAAGGTGGAGGAGATTTTGATGGAGAGGGTATCGACCAAAATTTATGTATTTCCCGCTCCATAGGTTGTTCAATGGTGCTGAGAAGATGAGTTTGCGCTGTGAGCAGAGAAGAGTTTGCCACGGGAAACGACTACATGGAATGATTTTTTTTTTTTTGGTTTGAGAGGGAAATTTATTTTTTAATTAAGCGAGCAGGAGTAGGGCTGACTTAAGCGTTTAGAGAAAAATTTTGTGAAAATGAGGATTCTTACCGCCCAAACACTTAAAAATTTCAATTTCTGTCCAATAACAATGTTGGACGGTATATAATAACACCTATTATTTTGCATCTCACCAACCGGTCAATTCAATTTTCCGACTAATGCACTACGGTAGGACGACATTTCCGTCCAACATTTAGTGTCGATCGGAACTTCCGTCCAACGCGTGAATGTTGGACGGAAATTCCGTCCAACTTTTCGTCAATCCCTATTTGTGACTTAAAGTTGTGATTTTTTACAAATTACCGTCCAACATTTTTGTTGGACGGAAATGTTGTACGAAAATAGCGAGATTTCCAGCAGTGCCTAATTTAGTCATTGACTGTAGTTGTTTTTACCCAATTTAGTCATTGAATATAGCGATTTTTCTCAATCTAGTCATTGATATTTGATTTTAACAACTGATGACTCAATTAGGTAAAATCATCGACGTCTAAGACCCAATTAAGAACAAAAAGAGGTTTAGCATTAAATCAATAAAAAATCACTATAGTCTAGGACTAAATTGGGTATTAACTCTGTAAAAAAAAAAAAAAAATATCTTGAACATTTTCACCATTACTTTAGTGTGACACTATTTATTTGGAGGCACCACCATTCTTAGCTAAGCTACCATGATACAATTAGCCTTCTTTTGAAGCCTTACTTGTTTCTTACCACTACCCCTCCCTCCTCTCACCTTGAGCCTTTAGAGCAACCCATTTTAGTGATTTTTTAAAAAGAAATTATGATCGAAGAAAGAGAATGTGATGTAGTAGAAAAGAGAGAAAATGTTTTTGCAAAAGAATTTATTTTTCAAAATACGGAAAAATATATTTTTTTTCTATGTTGGAAGAAAGAGAATGTGGTGTAGTAAAATAGAGAGAGAAAATGAAAGCTTGTTTTTGTAGAAGAAACAATTTTTTAAAAAGAAGGACTATAATAGAATTGGGTAGTTGAGAGAATCACACATGGTGCTTGAGGGATTTAATTAATTCGGGTGTTCCGAATTAACAAATTCGATAATTAAGAAAATAGCGAATGGATAAGCAAAATAGGTAAAATAAGTGTTGTAGGGTTGCGGAGACCAAATATGTTGTATTAATAACGGAGTTGTCAAGCTATTACAATAATGGTTTAGGACAAAATGGATAGAACATGTCTTAATGAGACAAGAAGGAAGCTATTTATACATGCCAAACCCCCTAACCGCCCCCTAACGCGGTGGGGTGGTTGCATTTCCCGCTTTGACCGCGTTCGGGCTCGCGGTTTGACCAGTCGAGGCCTCGAAGCCAAGTTCTCATGGCCGAGCCCTCATAGCCGAGGCTCCATGGCTGAGGCCTCGCAATTGATCTCTCATGACCGAGGCCTCGCATACCAACCCCGACGGAAGAGCCTAATGGCCCAGTGTCAAAGGATTCGGGTCGAAGGGCTATCACCCTAAGGGAGCTCGAGGTTCGACATTGCGTACCAACCCAATGGAAGAGCGTAATGACTCGGGTCAACAGACTCGGGTCGAAGGGCTATCACCCTAAGAGGGCACAAGGTCCGACCTCGTATACCAATGGTGCCCAATGGTCGTTTGTTCTTTAGATGCTAGTTGAGAGATTTGATTACCTGACCTTTTGTTTTTCACATGTTATTCATACCCTAGATTGAAGCCCATAGAAAGATTTCCAAAAAAAAAAATCACAATTAGGCATGCTTTTCAAATCTTGTTGAACCCTCAAACAATCAACTTCAATTGAAAAAATATAATAAAAAATGTGTACAAATTGAAAACATTAAGAAAATGGAATAATTAAAAAAAGACATAAAAGAAAGCATTAAAGCTTTGTTGAATTTAAGAGAATGTAGTAAACTTTTTTCTAAACTCATAAATGAAATTCAAACATAAATTAAATGATTGAATGAAACTTACTAGCCAACTAGTAGGCTAATATTATATCTAAATACATTAATAAAGAGAAAATATAAGATAAATAAACAATAATTAAATTTATCTAAAGCTTTAAAGCAAGGGTTAAATTAGCATCTTCATTCTCTTGACATTGACAAAACTTGGTTGCGTCTTCAAAAGGCTTTTCTAATTGATTCAACAAAGGTAAAGTTCCATCGATACTATTACGCTCCATTGATGATCCAATGTTGCTCCTTTCTGACCTTAAACCATGTCCCCCAACAAAATTTGATGGCGCTCCCTGTTGAGGACGACTAATAATAGTACCAACGGGAAGTTCCTTAGAAAACAGTGCAGCAATTGCATTTTCGTTAAAAGTGGATTGTCGCGGTCGGATTTGAGCGATTTGTGATCCAAAATACATTGGTGCACGTGCAACATTGACTATAGGTGAAATGGCTGCATCTTGTCTTATATGATGTTCAAAATGGGATAAAAGTTGTTCGATGGTTGGAAAAATGAGATCACAAACTCGACAAACTATTGGATTCTGAATATTGATTGGAACATCTGCATTCCTATGTTGGAAATTAAAACCATTTCCTGACATGACGATGTGATCGAAAACTTAAGAGTAATAGCAAAGAAATAAAAACAAAGAACAAGAGAGGATTCTTTGATAAAAGAGTAGTAATACATATGCGCAGATATATATAGGTGTAAATTGTAAGCTAGGGTCCACAAGGAATGCGTACTTTTCACTTATAATAGATATAATTTAATTTATTTCAAACAAATAAATGGAGTATCAATTCAAACATATTTAGTCCATATATTATTAAAATTTTCAATTTAATTTCTATATTATTTAATACTGAGTTAATACCTAATTTAGTTATTGACTATAGTTATTTTTTTTTTTTTGTCCTAAACATCTTTTCTTTTTTTTTTCTTTTTTTTTTGTTGCTTAATTAGGTTATGAATTTTGATAGTTTTAGTAAACATATTTATTGTTTTAATTATAGACTATTTTTAAATATATAATTTCAATGACAGTTGTATTGTAATTTTTCGTGGTAATAAAATTGAATGGTGGATGAACCTCCTTTTTACGACTGCAATTAATAGAAATTCCATATTAAATTTGATTGGTGGACCAACTTTCTATTTATACACTTACATTTATTATTCACAAATTGTCACTCCTAATGTGGAAAATGCATATTCGGAATAAATTGTTACTCCTAATATGGAAAATGCATATTTGGAATAAATTGTCACTCCTAATATGGAAAATGCATATTTAGAATAAATTGTCACTCCTAATATGAAAAATGCATATTTGGAATAAATTGTCACTCCTAATATGGAAAATGCATATTTGGTAATTATTGTGTATTACCTTTTGGAGTGATAATTGTAGGGATGGTTAGTAGTTTCCTTTTCAATAATATACAAATAGAATTTTGTTCAAATGCGGCGTTTCTCTCCCATGCGGTCGTGCAGACTCATCTGGACCATTGCTTGCGTTTAGATCAACGGTTGAAAATGAATGAAGATTGGAAAAAAATGTGGTGGCATTTTGATAAGTTCCTACACCATGTATATTTCGGTGGTGCACTATGGGTCAAACTATCTATGATGTCCCTATATTATAGTGTTTTTTTTTTTCAATTTAGTCCTTATACCTTTATTTTGTTCAATTTAGTCCATGTACTTTCAAAAGTTGTGTAATTAAGGATAATAGTTGACGGTGTTAATATTACTGTTAACTTAACTTACGTGGCGCTGACATCATCACTGTCACATCATGATATTTATAATCCTACTCATATATTACTTTATAAATATTTAAAATTTAATTATTTTTGCCATCAATACTCAACACGTGTGACACCCCAAAATCAAAATTCAATTAATGGGTTAATTGAGTAAATAATCCTATTTCAATTGGGGAATTAATTCCTAAAATCCTGAAATTCAATACTTGAGGACTAGTATTTGACTAGTCAATTCCAAAGTCAAAGTTGTACCTTGAGCTTTGAAGGGAGTTCCCTTGTTCCTTACATTTCCTAATGTTAGTAAGGGCATTCTTGACCTTTCACCTAGTGTTAGTATTGTAACCTAACCTAGTAGACATCTTCATTCTATTCCTTACACTTTCTAAAAATTAAGCTCTACCTTCTCTCTAAAAAGGTGAGTAGCTTTTCTTCCAAGCCAAGTTGAGACCTTGCCAAGGCTTCAAGAGTTGCTTCCAAGATTCAACCTTTGTAACACCCCAAAATTTTAAGACTTTTAAAGCTTATATAATAAAGGTGAAACCTCATCAATTCCCAAAACATAATATAAAGAGTACGGGGTGCTATGCCACACCTGAGCTAGAGAACTCAGGTGCACAGGCTAACTAACTAATATCCCCAGTAATGCAAATACATAATCATGGCACGCAGACCGAAAGGGAAACTAACTACTTCTACGCTCCAAGGTTTTAGCACGCTCCAGTGTCTACTCTTCTGTGCCTGAAAGCCAAATATATCTGTTCAGCGAGAGATGCTGGTAACCCACTCCAACGCGTTGAAATACAATACATATAGATATATACATAGTTATATGAAAAACCATTTCGAAGCATGAAGATATATCCTAAGAGACTCTAGCTTTCAAACAGGGAATAGACTCGACAGAAAGGGATAAACACAACAAACAGACATAACCAAGCACACAAAATTCTCAACGTAGGGCACAGATATAGGTAAGCACAATAATCATAACCAAGCATATATAGTTCACTAGCATGTGTCCTATGATCACGCCTTCGTAACAATCATAACATCAAACATCCATATCTCATCACATAGCACACTTTGTTGGCGCCACAGGACCAATCGCATGCCCATAGATGAGGGTCAGCGCATATAGCTCTGACACGGCCCCGCAGCACCCTGCCCCGTATCGCAACACGGAGGGGTCGATCGCAACCGACCGATGAACCGCAGCTCATCATAGTGTTTGATCGCAACCAAACAGTGGACCGCAGCCCAAGAGTATGTCACTGACCGCAGCCAGGAAATATTAACCGCAGCTCATGTAGAAACGTTTGATCGCAACCAAACGGTGGACCGCAGCCCAAGAGTGTAAATCTGACCGCAGCCAGCTTCTGAACCGCAGCTCAGGAATAACCAATTCGATCGCAACCGAATTGGGGTATCATGCACACATAACACATAGCAAGCACATGCAGCCCACATTAGCACATTGGGAGGGGGGAGAAATCGTATAATGAAACCTATGCGTGATCATCCACATACTAAGAGTGATCCTAAGGGGTTCATACTTCTTACACCTAGGCCAACGGGATACCAATTCAACTAGCATGCAATATATAAGACTTATACAACCTACGAACGGTACCCGAAATATCAAACTAGACACATGCACGATAGACGGAGTCCATTGGGACACCACGGGGGTCGGGGGAACATCAAACGGGGAAGCCGAAATCCCGAGGTGGGGTGAAATCCAGCGGATAGCCGATGGGTGAGGGGTCACCCGCCGGCGGCAGGCTTCCAGGCAGCGGGTAGCTGCCCGCCCGCCGGCTGCCCGCTGCTGGTGTTGCCAACATTGGCCGCGGGTAGGTGGCGGGTCCCCTACCCCCACCTACCCCCCACTGACTCTTTCATCCCAGAAAACGCCCTGGGAACTATTGTGGAACCCGAAACCATGCTTAGACACTTTCAAACGCAATTGACAACAACACGTAGACAATTAACGGATCCAAAAGCAAGAACATACGGCACATAACCTATCATGCTTTACTAAACATAATCAACACCCAAACATACGAATTCCTACCCAATATACCAAGAATAATACCATACGAGTTCCACGATACAACCTAGGGTTCTAATTACTTTTAATTCAACAAGAACACAATTCATCTTCTAATATTAAGATTCGGTAGGTATATCACATAAACATCAAGAACATCATATAATCATCAAGAATATCAAGAACACCACGTAATCATCAAGAACATCAAGAACACCATATAATCATCAATAACCTCTTATCATCAAGATCATCAAGGTTACCCATGGAATCATAACACCAATTAACAGGATCAATATAACGAATCATCAACACACAAGAATATGGGGGAAATCCTAAGAGGGGAATCATAGCTATGAAAATATGTTTTGTTGAGACATGGGTTACCTCTTAGCCTTAATTAATTCCTTGGCTATGAAGGGTCTTTCTTTAAGCTTTCTTCTTTCTTGATTTCTCCTAAGGGAATTCCTGGAGCTCCTTAGGGGGTGAGAGATTATTGTGGTGGGGGTTCTAGGTGCCTCTTAAGTCCCCTATTTATATACCTAGGAGTCCTAATTAGGAACTAATATTATAGGCTTGCTAATTCTATTCCTTTTAGGGCTAGGGGTTGGGTTTTAGGGGTGAGGGCCCACGGACCATGGTGGGCCTTTTCCCTAATTAATTATTATATTTTAACTCTTTCTTTTGGGTGATTGGTTGATGATTAATTGGTTTTAGGGGTCGTAACACAGGGTGTTACAACCTTTCACCTATTTGGGCATCTAGGAGGGTAAGATCTAAGCCCATCTTGTGTTTTTGGTTCCATCTTAGGTGTCTTTTCTTAAAGGTAGGATCTTTATGATCTTTTGGTTTGTTCTTGAAGTGGGTTTGGAAGGTGAGCCTTGAGAAGAGCTTGTTAAGTTGTAAAGTGAAGTCTTTTAGTCTACAAGAGGTAATCCATGCTCTACAAAATCTATTTTGCTTACCTATTAATGATTTCTTGGATTCTACTTGTGTTTTGCTATGAAATGTGAGTGTTTATGCATGTTCTTGTGAAAATGCATATCTAGAGCTTGTGTTTAGGGTTCTTGTGTGCCATTTCTTGGCATTTTCCTTTGATTCAAGTCATTTTGTTGTATTGGGTCAAATTTGACATGTTTTGGACTTGAATTTGTGTTTGGAGATAAATTTCGCGAAGTGTGATGTTGCGGTACAGGTTGTACCCGCGGGCGGAACGGTGGGTAGGAGGCCCACCCGCTGTCCACCCGCGGGGTACACAAGGTGGGAGGCCTGTACCCGCGGGCGGAACTGCGGGGTAGGGGCCTACCCGTGGGCCTACCCGCGGGTACACAAGTGGAGTGGTTTGGGGATTTGTTCCCCGTGATTCTTTTGACTCGGTATTTGATCTTTGGACTTCCCGATATTCTTTTGTGAAACTATTTGAGTGTCTTCTTGACATTTCGTATGTCTAGAACTATGTGGTAGGTATCCATGTAGGTCTTTGGTGTCTTGAATCGTGCTAAGTGTTCAACATTGTGTTTCGTTGAACCGTGATGTGTCTTGTGTGTTCCTCGGAACTACCTTTGGTTTATCCGTTTGATAAGCATGCTAGTTTGGTGTCTAAATGCTAGTGTGTGTGCTGTTTGTACCTTCCGATGGGTTGATGATAACTTGTGTTATTCATCGTTGTTGTTGTTGGGCTGTGACCCATTCCTTGATTGAGTATGTTTCATATCTTCGTTGTGATCCGTTGATTGATTCCTGTTGAGGTGTGATGCGTGTGTGGCTTTACCTGGATTGCACGATTGGTGGTATGGGACACTAATACCCAAGGTATTGCAGCGGTCCTCATGGTGGCCGTGACGTGATTATGGAGTTGTGACCTGTGTGTCAGGTTCACGTGTTTTGGGAAAGGCGTGTGTCGCCGAGGCGTGTGTCGCCGTGTGTGTGTACGGTACCTTGTGTACTATGAAATTGGTGGCTTTGTTGGTGGGGGACGACGGTCCCAGGAGGGAAAAGGTTGGACTAAGAAGTACAGGGGTCCTGGAGGTAATGGTTGGAAAGAAGAAACAAGGTTGGGGGTAGCCATAAGGTTGGAACCGGGCATAAGGCAGGCATATCAACTCGTGATGGGTGATGTCACGAGGGCTATTGTAGCCACTGTGGTGAGTTCTTCTCTTGTGACGTGTGTAGTCACAAAGGCATGTGTTGCCTTGGCATGTGTTGCCGGTTGTGTGAGTCTTATTCTTTTGCCTTATACTTGTCGGGTTTTGATCTATTGAGTGATGATAGACCATGCCTTGACTCTTTTGTGAGTCGTGTTGTTCTTGTGGTCTTGGGATGTGTTCCCATGTGTTTTTGTTGAGAGTGTTGAGTCTTACGTTGGCTTTTACTCTTGGTTTTACACTTATATATATGTATTCCGTTTCGAAAATGGTTTTACAACTTATACCTTACTTATGTATGTTATTTCACATGTATTGGTGGGTTACCAGCATTATTCGCTGACCGGGCGTCGTCCCATGTATATTTGTGATCTTTCAGGTGATGTCTAGACGAGAGCGCAGTCTAATACCCAATAGCTTAGCACCTTCCGTTTGTTTTACGGCCTGTGTGCCTATCTAGTTGTAGACTTGTGAGATTTGAGATAGTTGTATACCAAGCAGATTTGGCCGTAGCGTTCATCTTTGTTGATGGACGTGGCATAACACCCCATGACTTGGATTTATGTTTATCCAGTTATCTTTTAGTCTTCCGCTGTGTTTGTAGTTTAGTTGTGTTATCTGCATGTGTTAAGGCTTTTTATAGCATGTGTTTTGGGGGGGAGTTACAACACGGGACAGGCGACCCCCCAAACCTCCACCCACACAGTATACAATTCCAAACACACAATCAAAAATACACCACACTAGTTGTACACATAATTACATATATACAAACAGTTATATATATGACCGTACAGTATATAAATAAGAATATATATACACCACACACTAATATGCCAGTACACTTGCACAAAGACTCCAATTTTAGAGGATGCAATATACACAGTACTAAACAGTATGCAGCATGCAAAGATCCAAAATACACCAACATCTAACACATAAATTTACGTACATAATCCTACTGCATAATCAAATAATTCTCCACCTTAAGAATCCGAAGACCACAAATTCATGAATCACATAGGCCAATTAGTCACAATTACTAGGCCAAATATTCCCAATTACCCCACGCACTGTGGAAATTTGCATCACAGCGTAATTCAATCAGCAAAAACAATTTACAATTAATGCATCCATTCCTACCTAGCTTAAACCCAGCAGCATACACACACCCCGCCATTGAACGCCCCCAGACGAAAATACCAACCCCCACGGCCCAAAAAGGAAAAAAATAAGAAAAAATCAAACGCAAAGGAACCGGGACTAACCCCACTGCGTCGTCTGTTGCACCAACCGCCTCCTTACAGCGACATTAGACGCTACCCCGGACGCCGGACTATCGAGGATCCCACGATCCGTCGATCGCGAAAGACGGCCGCTTGACCGCCGCTTGAAGGTCCGGGCCCCCACTGCAACCCTGCGCGAACCAGCGGTAGCTAGGCGGCATCGACGGCGTGAACAGACGATTAGACCTACCCATCTTCGACCGGCGATATCCACTTGACCGCGCCATGAGCTATCGACAATCAACCGGCAACAGCGAGAGGATCCCAGAGACGAACTGTAACACCCCACTTTTTCTAAATCTTAATTACAATTCTAAACCACAATTAACATAAACTAAGCAGCGGATAAACAACTTAATAAGTAAACTAGTGGGAATGTCACCGCCACAACCACCACTCCGTAGTGATTGCACGGGCTAAGGATGGAACTAGAAATAAAATAAATAACTAACAACCAAAAAACTTAATTTAAAAACATAAAGGGGAAAAACACACCCTGATGTCTACATCATCAAACATCATCAAACAACATAAGTCTATAAATTCGACAATAACATCATGATAAAAGACTATGAGTTCAGACTACTAGAGGTACTAGACTAGTCTAACTCGATCACCTCTCAACGTTGGGCCCACCTGAAAGAGGTTTTACAAACAACACATAGACAAATAGGAAAACACCCGTTAGCACGAAGCTAAGTATAACCACACTCAACCCTGTAAAGTACTATAGAGTATACTTTGGAAAAACATTTGATAACATTCAAAATCAAGAATCTCATCACATAGGCAATCAATAGATACGCCACAGATTTTCTATATGCTTACATCCTATAATATCAACATGCATGTTTTAATATAAATGACTCAACAACAGAGATATTCCATCAAATAAACATCGCAACAACTTATCAAAATAAACTCATGCTCACAAGTAATTTCATACTAATAAACCATACGAAAGTTATCTTCATGCTTTCAAGTCCTCATCATGCAAACTGGATTTATAAGACTTCAAAATGCAACTAAGCAATCATACTCATAAACAAGCTCGGCTAGTCATTCTCATTATGAAATCTCGTGCAATACTAGGCTCAATGCAATCTCGTGCAATCATTCTCATTATGCAATCTATGCAATACTATACTCAAATGCAATCTCGTGCAATACTATACTCATATGCAATCTCGTGCAATACTATACTTTAATGCAATCTCGTGCAATACTATAAATATACTCATACACTCGTTGTAAAATAGAATACTTTCTGTGGAGGTCTCATTGAGTCATAAATGACTCGCTTTCTTTCTCTTGAGTCTCCTGACTCGATTTATTTCTTGCTCAATCTTTCTCATACTTCTCATTTCTCTTCTTGTTCGAGGCAGGTACTCCGCCGCGGCGAAGCCCTAGCGTACGGTGCAATCTCGTGCATCCGCCACATCCGTAACTACGGAACCTCTAACTTGTGGGGAGGTAGGACACTTCACGAATCGTGAATGGACCTAACCGGCTCGGCAATCTGGCCGGCCACATACTCAATTCACCCACAGAACCACTCTCTTGATTCTATCTTTCTTTCTTGCTGTCTCTGTGGAATCAGGTATCGTACTTTTAGTGTGCACACCCCCTAACCCGGATTCCAAGCCTGGCGGGCAGTCTCCAACCTCGTAACGTGGGAATACACCGCGTTACATATACTGGGACCGCAATGTCCATAAAATCATCCGAGGGAACATAGTCCAAACGGGGTCTTCCAAAACCTCACCGATATAGATAATACATAAGTATATCTCTCATGCATCAATCTCATGCATGCAACAACTCAACAACTTCTCAATGCATCAAATAATGATATACCACATGTGTATGGATTTTGAAAGTAATACTTGGGCTCACGTTGGCCACTTATGATTTTTGAAATATGGTATATGTGAGATGCAAAATACTCTACAACATGCTCCAAATCCATGTATATAATATATAAAATCCTCAAAGATACAATGTCATACTCGGTTTGCAACATAACAAACTCTATATATTTCTATCAACAAAATATGCTTCAAAACTCATTGGTCAAACAACACATTCTAGTCATGCTTTCTTAATAATTCATATTCTCAATATGATCATGTTTCTCTACTCAATACAAATATAACATCAGACAACAAGACAAAACACTTCTCTTTCACAGTGAGCTTCAAATACACACTCTGTGTAACAAAACCATCCCATTACTAAAACCATCAAAACATGTCCATTTTTAATCCAAATTCAACGAAATCAAAGCCAAACGTGCGTCGAGACGGCTCCGAGGTACCAAGCCACAAGGACCCGTGACACTTGGCCCGAAACGACATGTAGCTGAGCCACAAGGGCCCGACCACTACACAAAAACCTCTCAGATCAATACTTAGGGACCTGGGGCGGGACTCCTCATGAGCCGCCCCAAGTAAGCTGTCACATAGCCGGGCCTAGGCAACGGCCCTCTCCTAGGGCCGTGCCCTAGGCCCGATTGGCCTCGACTCTAGCCGGCGGCCCTCCTGATGGGCCGCGGCTAGAGCCGCTGCTCTGATCTGGTGCACACTATGTGTGCAGCAGATGGATATTTTCATCTGCAAAATTCATTTCAAGCATGTCCAAAACATTCTCAACACTTCAAAGACAAATACTAGATCACTTCCAAGCTCAAACGCAACAAAATTTCACCATTTCTACTCATTTCTACTCAATAAAATAGGCTTCATAGAGCCAAATCAAAGAGGGAGTCCATGGAGTTATACCTCTTGTTGCCTCTTCTTCTTGTTCTTCTTCCTTGTGTGAAACTCAGCCTCCACTCTACTCAAACACTACTTCCTTCACCTCTTAAACTACTCAAACACAAACAAAGCTTAAGACCACTCAGAGAGGGAAGGTGGAGAGTGCAAAGTCTGAGAATGAAATGAATGAATATAGATGAAGAAACTTACTGCCTTTGCTTTAATTCTTCTACAGAGCTTGGAGAGGCAATGAAGAAATCAGAAAAATTGGATGGAAAAGGGATGCTTAAATAGGGTGCAAAACCCTAGGAAATATTCTTATGATTGGTTGAAGAAAAAGAGGAATCTGATGATTGGCTCAGGAGGTATCAGACAAAAATGGATTCTTGTGGTCTACCATGCTACATGAACCAAATGCTAGAATTGCTATTTTAAATAGTTTGGGGTTGAAAAGGGAATTTTCCCAAAATGATTTATAAATGAACACTTGGTTTAAGCCTCTCAGAATTCTCCCGGTTTCACTTAGATAAATTTCTCAGTTTAAAACTTGATACGCGAAATACCCGAAAATTTTAGGATTTTGGAACTTAAATCCATTCTTGGTGTCGAAAAATTTAAAATGGCTCAAAATAATTTATTCAATAGAGTTTTCTTCGTAGAAATTTTTATGGAGTGAAAATTGGCTAATTTGGATTTCTTAAAATTGGATTTATAAAATAAAATTTTGGGTTGTTACACGAACGCCGAGAAGGAGTTAAGTAGATAAATGTTGGATATCTATTGGTGAAAACAAATAATAATCCAATACAATAAGATTATTATTTTCCTGGAAAAAAAGGAAGGAAAGATGGAGAATTTGCCTAGTGTTTGGTATTGGGTTTTTTTGCAAGAGTGAAGCAATCACTCTTTCCTTAAAACCTTATTTGACACCTCCATAAGTGCTAGGAGCATTGTGGCCTAGGCTTCCCAGGATAAAACTTGCTATAAAATTATGAACACAGTAGGCTTAAGAAAAGGAGTACAAGCAGAATTTTGAGGCTTGAAAACTCAAAGTTTCGTGTAGTGTGCTTGTTCTCTTGTGTGTGTACTTAAAAACCTGCTTCTTACTACCTTTTCTTATATAGGGGTGGGAATGAATAGCATTAAATGGGTGGCATTTAATTGGTATTATGGCATTCAATTGGTATTAAAACCAATTTTTTGAACATCTGAAACAGTAGCCCCATGATGCTGAAATTAAATTCAAAACTTAAAGATTGGAATTGATTCCGTAACAGATGAACTTAGCAAAAGTAGCGATATTCGTGCCCGCAGGTGCCAGTGCACACAAGCTCAGGCTTGAATCAAGCCATTTTGATCTCGTTTCTAGTTTGTGTCGGTGTACAATTCTACAAACTTCAAAAAAGCTCTTGTATAAATAGGGTGGCAAATCATCTTTCCAAACCAATGTGGGACAAAAGCTCACTTTTTCCCTTCATTTTCCAACTCAAATGGGTCTACTTTGAGAATCAATATCTCATTCACCCATTATCCGTTTTGAGCGTACAATATATCAATCTCTTCGTCTCACTACGAAGAATCCGAATCCACTTTGACCCGACCCAAATCGGAAGTGGACCCCACTGATAATTGTACCACAAAATAGCCACTTAACATGCCATTTTAAGCTATTTTTCTAACAATCCCCCACATGAATGAAAAATTGATTTTCAGGTTATTTTGAAATCGAAAACAACTGTGTTCAAACGGTCGATCCCTGCATAGGATAGGTAGGGAGTCACTATACCCTTTGAACCTTCCCTTGTGAAGACATGATTACTCTACTGGTTGTATGGTACAACGCGATGTCTTTGAACCGACTGCCGTTTGTGTATACGATGACATATCTCACAAAGGAACCTCCCAACCATGCTCTGTTCTCACGAGTGTGCCCGTTTTGGTCGTGGGTCACCGTTCCTGGTTCTGCGTGAGTTTCTAAATAATTGTACCCAACAATTCTCCTTTGAAGCGACTCTCACTTCTCTCTTACATAGGTCAACCGACATTCGAATCATTAAAGCATTAACATGCTAGCCTCGTGCGGGAGTCACTGTTTCAACGAGGAGTGGTAGGGAGTCCAAGACCCCCACAGTGACACGCTCCGTTCCATAATTTAGTTGTCCCATTGAACCTAGGTTCCAGCTAGGTTGGGTATCCACCATAGAACTTTTTAGTCCAAGGGATTTAGACCCATACTCGTGTCAACTTCTCCACAACTTCTTTGCCTAACCCTTTGGTCAGCGGATCTGCTATATTGTCTTTTGACTTTACGTAGTCAATGAGACAACACAGTTGTGAGCAGTTGTCTAGTGGTATTATGTCTACGACGCACATGTCTAGACTTACCATTATACATATGACTCTGTACTCTCCCAATTGTGGCTTGACAATCGCAATGCACACATATTGGAGGTACTGGTCTTTCCCAATTAGGAATATCCTCTATAAAATGGCGTAGCCATTCAGCCGCTTCACAACCTTTGTCCAAGGCTATCAGCTCAGATTCCATCATGGATCAAGCTATCACAGTTTGCTTAGAGGATTTCCATGCAACGGCTGCACCGGCTAGTGTAAACACGTAGCCACTCGTGGACTTAGAGTCCTTAATATCAGATATCCAGTTCGCGTCGATATACCCTTCAAGTACAACTGGATATCTCCCGTAGTGCAGTCCAAGATCACGAGTATACCTCAAGTATCTCATAACCTTTACTATTGCACTTTGATGTTCAATTATTTACGAAAATATCACCGCATTTTTTTTAATCCATTAGATCTGGACACGTTTCGCGCGCTGATTTGTTCGCATATTCCCTCCTGGGCGCTTTATTCGCACCTGAGTGCAATTCTATACATACATACATACATACATACATACATACATACATACATATATATATATATATATATATATATATATATATATATATATATATATGTATATACATATACATATATATATACATATACATATACATATATATATATATATATATATATATATATATATATATATATATGACACCTATGATCTAAAAACTGGAAGACATAACAATGTGCACTTCAACGCAGAGCAATGTGCTCTGAAAGGCTAAACAATGTGTTCAGGAAGGCTAAACTATATGTACTATGCCTTACCAACCTCAATGTCGAAGAACTTTTTGTTCCGGATCCATACCGATGAGGGTAAAGTGCCTGCCTTACCGACCTCAATGTCGAAAAACTTGTTGTTCCGGTCCCATACCGATGAGCGCAAAGTGCCCGACCTTACGACCAAAATGTCGAAAAATTTTACGCTTTTCGGTTCCACACTGATGAGGACAAAGTGTCCGCCGTTACGACAGCAATTTCGAAAAACTTTTCCGGTTCTATACCGATGAGGACAAAGTGCTGCCATTACGACCGAAAAGTCAATAAAATCTATGGTTTCCAAACCTATGCGGAAGAATAACTATCGGCTACTTTGCTTTGTAAGTTGTAACACGATCATGTATATGGATTAGTTGTGTGCTAAACCCGGTTAGGTTGGTATTTCCACCACTAGCCCTAGGAGCCCGAGACCGCATCTCGGCATGAGAAGTTAAGCAGTTAAAACCGGTTAGGTTGGCATTGCCACCACCGACCCGGTTAGCCCGAAACTGCATCTCGGCATAAGACCTACGAAGTAGGCAGTTAAGTCCTGTTAGGTCAGTATTGCCACCACTGGCGCTATAAGTCCCGTTAAGTCAGCATTGCCACCATCGGTACAATGAGATCGGGGCCATATCTCGACATTAAGCCCTACGATAGCAATTCAGCCCGCGAGTTCGGACTTCATTCCCACCCTGGGTAAATCCAATCTCTTGATTGGTGAGATTGATCACCTGATCACATTAAAAACCCGATCGCTTGATCGGTAGCATTCAATCGTCTATCATGTTAGAGATCTGATCTCTCGGTTGGTAAATTCAAACCTCGTACATCCCCAAATTCCTACAAGTTAGGCAACTTGACCAACGATACTATAAATATGGTCCGATACATCGGCACCATGAACTCGATCGAGTTACTTTCCGAACGCAATCAAAGTTGAAAGACGAACTTGGGAGCTCACTGTATCTACTCCCTTATGTTGACGATTCTCGCAACACAGGGAGTGGGGGGCTGCTGATAGGCTTGTAGGGCATCTCCCTCGGCCTACGGAGCTCATTAAAGTGCTTCTCGAGCAAAGTGACCTTCTCGGTCTCGTTATCGTCAGACCCTTGGGTTTCCTAGCATCCCTCCGCTCGGGGGCTCTCGATTTGTAAACCGAGCATAAAAGGAGAAAACTCCCTGTTCTGCTGATTGTTGTTTTTCAAAACTCATCTCGTTATCGTTAGACCTTTGGGTCTCCTAGTGTACCTCCGCATGGGGCTCTTGGTTCGTAAACCAAGTGCAAAAAGGGGGAAATCACCCTGTTCAAGTAATTCTTGGTTTTCAAAACCCATCATAGTGATTAATGCAGTAATCAAAGGCAACCAAGCACGATTGGCTAAGAATGATCTTATAGTCAAGTAATCAAGGTTAGGGTTTGACCAAGCTCAAACCAGCTACGACCAGTTAGCCCGAGTAGAAGGGATTGGGAAAAGCGTTCCCGCTTATGATCGATAAGATCAGTAGAGGTCCTTGGACCGTGAACAAAATCCAATCTCTTGATTGGTAAGACTTGATCATTAGGTCTCCCTGCAAACCCAATCTCTTGATTGGTAAGTTTCGATCCTTAGATCGTGAGCAAATCCAATCTCCCGATTGGTGTAACCCGATCCCTAGATCGGTACAATTTGATCTATTAGATCGCGGAAAATTTGATCCTTAGATCGTGAGCAAATCCAATCCCTTGATTGGTAAAATTGAATCTCTAGATCATGATTAATTCAACCTCACAGCCATAGCTAACAATCTGGTTGCTAGATCAGTAAAGTACGATATCTCGAATCGTGTTGTCAATTCGATCCCTTGATTGGTAGAGTCCAAACAACCCTTTATAGTCCAAAAGGCTATGCTTATAGTTGTGCACTTTTTTACTTGGCTAGAATTTTTTCCCACTAGATTTTTCCTTAGTCTAAGGTTTTTAACGAGGCAACCGGCGTAAGTCACGGACTGTATAGTCAGATTTTCCAGCCTGAATCATCCTCATTAGCTCGATGTCAGGGCACGGACTTTGAAGAGGGGGTACTTGATAGAGAATATACCCCGATTTTTACCTCCATATACGTCCATGCTCTCGTTTTGTAGTCAGGTCAGGGTCAAACGATTCGGGTCAAAGTCAAACGATTCTGGTCAAAGTCAGTCGGTCAATGCTTAGACCTATATAAAAGGCCCTTGCCCCTCATTATGGGGGCTTCCATTCCCTCTCCTCTACTCTCTCTGTCTCTCTAAGATTGATGGATGTTCTTCTCTACTTTCTCTCTAGAACAATAAAGCAATATACAAGGCTTCTTCTAGCTAATTTCCTAGATCTTCTCCTTGATTCTTATATATTCTATATATAATTTCTATACACGCACGGTTACATTTCCAGGATCTTCTCTCCTCGCCTTTGTTCATACAGTTTACATACGTATTATACACATACAACATACATGAAGCAATTTACATTATCAAGAATATTACAAGAAATTGTATAATAATTGAGTGATGATGCTGTAACAATCGTAGAATGCTAATTTATAAAAAATAATCCTAACTAACTTGCTAAATTCACGGTATGTCATAAGTCTAAGTCAAGGCCCATGCGATGAACTGCATGAGTAAATCAAGGCCCATCATTATGGGCCTGGAGACGGCTTCGAGCTCTCCTTGGACCACTCGAGTCATCTTCTTAAACCCTCGGTGATGGGTTCCTAGACCCTCGGGTCTCTATTATTGGGTCATATATATATATATATATATATATATATATATATATATATATATATATATATATATATATATATATATATATATAATATACTTGAGTTCAAATGAGGACAAGTATATTATAGAGGATTGTGAAAATAGATGTAGTGTGTGTCATTAACCTGTATGTCGTGTGTCACAGTTTGTATGTCGCGTGCATAGGTTTTTTAATTAATAGAGCCTGGGTTCCAAACTTAATGTTTACATGTATTCTTGTGTGCCATTGTGTATTAAATTGCGTGCATGATACTAATTTGTTGTGTGCCCATTATCAGTCCGCACAATCCTCTATATAGTGTGGCCCTCATGTGAATTCAAGCCTATATATATATACCAAAAAACACACAACACATCCAACAAATGCATCATAACTCCCCACACCCTAATTGTGTATTTTCGAACACTGTGTGGTGCTTTTATTCATAACTAATGGTGTGTTTTTGGTGATACGTACCTAATTTGTTCATGTCTTTTGTTGTGCATTTTCTAACATGAATGGTGTGTATTTGTATAACTATTGTTGTGGCCGCATGGGAAGGCGCGCCCGCACCTGAACTCGAATCTCCCTCTCTCTCTCTCTCTCTCTCTATATATATATATATATATATATATATATATATATATATATATATATATATATATATATATATATATATATATTCAGATCAAGAGGGGGGCAATGGGGGCAATTTCCCCCTCCCCTACCCCCATTATATGTATATGTATTGTATATGCTTTAGTATAAACAAATAATACATTATTTGCATTCAAAAAAAAAAAATAATACATTATTTAGATATAAAAATTACCAGTAGAATGCTGAGATATCTCATATGGCCGGTGATTGGTAGATTTTTATTATGAAAGGTCCGAGGATAAATATTTGCAAACTATACCCCTTTATTTTATTTTTTTTCACCTCTAATAAACACAATTGCCTAGCTCTACCCTTGGTTAGGTAACTATTGCTCACCAATCTACTGAAGCACAAAGAGTCAATACTACGCCACTGCGGTTCGAACCCACAACCTTTCATATGAGAGAGCAACTTGATGCCACTAGACCACAAGGTCATTGACTATTGCTCACCATTTGTCCCTTCAATTCTAGATTTTTCTCTTTTTCCATATGTGACTTGTCGTATTTGGCAAAGATCCTCTTTGAATCTAGTGGCAATATCTCAATATAGTAGTGCTATGTCTTTTGAAACATTCTTCTGTCTTGGATTAAACCAGTCTTTTCTTTGTATCACTTTGTAAGAAGAATCTATCTTTCTATCACTTTGAATCATCATTTTGCTAGTTTATCTTTCTACTTATGTCATCTTTCTGTTAGAGCATCTTTCTACTGTCTTATCGGCTTCCTGCTCTTCTTATCTCTCTGCTTCATATCTAATTACAGTTTATTTCTAAATTAATGAATCTACAATATTGATTTAATGTACCTTCATGAATGGTTTGATGGACTTACAGTAATAAATTAATGAATTGATAAATTTATGTTGATTAACATATATCAATATCTTGATAAACCTGTAAAAATTACTTAATAAACTTACAATAGTAATTTAATATATCTGTAGTAGTGATTTGATGGATTTGCAATATTAAATTGATGAACATGTAGTAGTAAGTTGATAAACTTATACTAATAACTTAATGAATTTGCAATAGTAATTTAATGAGTTTGTAGATTAATTTAAAAAGAAAAAACAAAATGATTTCATTTAAAAGATCATAATTATAAATTTTTTATGATATTGATAAATGCGAAAGACATTTAGTTTTAAGGTCTCTTATTGGTGTAGTTTGAGCTTAATTGTGATCCTTTGTGTATCATTCTTGACCATTTAAGTTATAATGTGTATTGTGCTATAGAATATCATCACACTTTTTGTTTTTGTGAGATTGGGAAGGTTTTGGCTTAAAAGAGGCAAGGTGGCACACTCGGGAGCATTGCAAGGCAAAGGAGCGGACCGGAGCCAAGGCTAGAAGGCCCAGCGCACGTTGGACGTGCATGAAAGAGAAACAGAAAGTCCCACGCACTAGCCAACGTGTGTTGGACAGCAGCGTGGAAAGGATAAGTGGCCGGTGCGTTGAACTTTCTGTCTAGGCGGATTTTTGAAGGCCACAATTGGGGGAAGCTATTTAATAGGCTAGACTAGATTAGATTAGGGGAGAGCACTTAGAGATAAGGAGTTAGACATTAGAAACATTTTTCATTTTAGCCAATTTACATTCTCTCTCTAGATTTTCTCTCTAACCTCTCTCAGTTTGTGAAGAATCTTTAAAGAAGGAGATTGACACTCTTCCATCAAGCATTATTGTAGAGCTTCAACATTTGTAATCCATTTGGTATTCTCTACTACTCTTCTATTTCTAATTGCTTTGCTAGATTTATGTTTGCAATGTTGAATGCTAAAGCTATGAGTGGCTAGGTTTTCTAGGGATTGAATTGTATGTCCTGATCATGATGCTATGTGAACTTTAATTCTGAAATTAGGTTTATGAATGTTGTTATGCTTGAAGAATCTTGTTGTCTTGGATTGATTTATAAGCATCCCATGGAGCTAGACCACCTCTTAGGGTTGAGCTAAGCAAGTGATCTAGGCAAGAGATTGCTAGATCACTTGAAGCTTCTATCCATGGCATTTCCTAGCTTAAGGATCCGGGAGGATTAAGCTAGGAAGGTAGTGTAGACAAAGTGTTCGAGGAAAGGTCATATAGACTCTAAGAACCCAAAGGGGAATTCTAATTTCTAAAAGACAAGTCCTAATAATTGAAGAATGAAAGGACACAAGTAATCTCCCTAGATTCTAGCATGTGCATCATTTTACCTAAGGCCAATGATTCTAAATGCATCATGAGAAAGACTAACAATTCAATCCTATTTCATTTCATTTGTTTAGTTCAAATTGCCTTCTTACTTGTCTTACCCGTACTACAATCTTGTTTCAAAATGCGTGACACTTGCTCAATCACACTCACACCTCTTTCTTGACATTTCTATCATTTGGCATCTCCAATTTGTCTTCCTTAGAGAACAATAAAATCTGGGATTCATTCCACATCTTTGACACTTGATGGTCTAACGAAGCATATCGACGACCAAAAAGAGCGGGTTGTCAGATATCTTTTTTATGCCCTAATTTCATTTGTAAAACAATAAAAAAAAATTCAAGTTAAAAAAAAAAAGTTCAAAAGAGATGTTTGTGTTGTGAAACTAGATGTATCTTCGTGTGAATTGGTTATATCCTCCGGATTGCTGGAAGGTAATAGGAATAAAGTCAAGTAAAAGAGAAGACGAGATATAGAGAAAATCATCAATCTTTTATTAATCATTTTTCAGTATAGACTATACAAGATATACAAAGTATGAGCAACCTATTGAAGCTCAAAAGCGAAATACCACTACAATGGGGCTCAAACCCATAACCTCTCACTTTGAAAAACCACTTCATGCCACTAGACCACAAGGTCATTGGCAGGTATTATCATAGTATAATACCTATAGTAATGTCTACATATATTTATTCACAACACTCCCCATTTGACATTACTATATCATACACATGCCTCGTTAATAACCTCACTAGAAAAATCTAGCGGGAAAAACCTAGTTGAGGAAAAGAGTACATGATATGTATGAATTCATGTGTTGCACTAGCTGCCTAGTTAAAGAAACTTTAGTTAAGGAAATAACATCAAAATTCAATCAAAGGAAAATGAGTATAGTTGTTGGTCTTCAGGATCCAATCTTTAGGATTAATTCAAGTACAATCTTCAGGATTGATTCAAGTACAATGTCACTCTCCTAGAAGATAACAATCTTCAATGCCTACACGTAAGGGTAGAAAAGGGATATAGTACAATCTTCAAGATTATTGTCACTAGAGTGAACATTCTATATAATAATCTCGTGACTCTTTAGAGCTCACGTGAGTTGAATTTTGACGCTATATATGCTTGGTCAAATATTATATTCCTTAACATACCCATTTATCATTTCTATTAGCAATTCCTTAATGAACACATAATGGCACATATTATTTGCATATCCCTTCGATCCTCAGGAGAAAAAAATACTTAGTAAGACTATTCGAAGACACGTAAAACCTTCATAATTTAAAATCATACACATTGTGATTTTTCCCCTTTTGAGAACCTTAGTAGATAACCCGTAGAGGCACGCAGTACGCTATAGTGGTGATACTAATAATAAAACTCATATGGGGAAATGTTCGATTTTGAACCACGTACTAGGTGTATGGGGGAATAGTTACAATATGCAGTGAGTCATATTTAGATAAAAATAGTAATATGTCAAATTGGATGTCCCCAACAAAAAACACGTAATTTTGGAATTTCTTTGTCTACTGTTTGACATGCATGTATATAATGTCAAATCAAGATTAGTAAAAATCTGACTCATAATATTTTGTCCAGGATAACTCAATTGCTCATGCCATAATTTATAAACATTTGGGTCATTAAATCTAAAAATATATTACAAAATATGGAGATTTGAGCAAATGATAAGTAATGATATGCAGCACATAATTAATCAACTAAGCATAGATAACACGGCTCTAACATCACAAGTTAGATATAAAAATAATATAACGTAAACTTACACATGTAAACATGTAAAGCTAACCTTGTAGCAGCGACAACGTGAACCCACATTTCCACGATGTCTCGTGACACAAGCCAATAACCATTATAGGTATTATCCACCTAAGATAATCACCATGCTTATTTAAATATTTGATAAATACATATTTTCAAGGAAATATGGCCACTTGCATAGAATAATCATCTATCACATATATGCAAATATAAATATTTTATTTAACAACCAAACTACTTATCTTTCTCAGGAGATTATCGAAAATATTTGTGGATGCAAAGTTGATTAATTCCTTTCTCTTCTGGTGTGAGTTGTAGCTTCTTTAGCAACAATATAATGTAGCCTCATATTAAAAGGTTGATAAATCACTAAGATGCTTAATGAAGCCTCCAGGCTTGCCATTAATAATTTGTACAAAGATATAACGCTTGTCAAATAGATATATCCAAGATAATTGAATGTTATGCATATGTATACATAACAAGACATTGGAACAATGTAATGTAATATGTAAAAAAAAAAAAAAAAAAAAAAAAAAAAAGCTTAGCTTTTAGTTCGTTGAAAATGTCTATGGCAATTTCTTGATCATTCAATGTTCTTTCGATTCTTTGGATTTTCTAATTTCAGCCCTTCTTATACTCGGTAATAAAAATTCTTCCCAACAAGTATCTTTATCTTTATCTTCATCTTCATCTTTATTATATATATAATAAAGCAGAATCTAGTCACAAAATTTTCTTTCCAAAGTGTGAATGCATTTTGGTAGAAACAAGATTAGCAAGTATGAATGCATTAATTGTGTAGGTAGATATATTTATACATATTTTTTCGAAGTTATTATGTGTATTTATATTTTATAAAGAGTTTTTTTCCAAAATGGTCCCTCGACTATTGCTCATTCTCAATTTTGTATTTCGACTTTTAATTGCACTCAATGTGGTCCCTTGACTTTTAAAAACTCTCCCAAATTGGTCCTCCGTTAGAAATTCCGTCTATTGAGTGTTAAAATGAAGGGCATTTTCGTCCATTTACCTATTATATGCCTAATATACTCTGAAAAATAGTCAAGGGACCATTTTGGGAATAGTCGAGGGATCATTTTGAGAAAAACTCATTTATTTATTTAATTTTGTTTATTTCCAATTTTGTAAGACTATCAAATTAGAGTTTCTATACATTTTTTTTTTACAAATATAAATAGTTAAAATCCACAATCAAACATCAAAATTTTAAACTTTCTATACAAATTTGTTCCTTCTGTCTAAACATACAAACTTTTCCTCTAATCCTATCAAGCTTTACAATAAGTTCTGTAAATTTCAAAAATATAATACTCATATACTTTTTATGTTCACACACACACACTAAAACTTCAATAGACAATCAATCACTATGTATCATATTAAATATTATTTTTACCATTGAAAATAACATTACTATTTTTATCAGTTTAGACACCCAAAATGTAAAATTATTATTTTTACAATCAATCGCTATGCTTTGGCACTTCTTCGAACTGAGAAGTACGCGTCACTTCTCGGTCAATGACAAAAATCTTAGAAAATATTTTTGAAAAGTTGGCTTAACTTAGCCTGTAAGGCCATTATTTGTTTCATTCCAAAGTTAGTACAAACCATAGCTACCATTTCCAAATGTCTATCTACCCAGAAGTACTACATCATGTTAAAGAGAGTCTAGAACTATGGCTATCAATTTTATGTCTTAAAGGACAAGTAAAATAAACCAAATGCAAAAATAATTAGCACAAAACAAACAATTCTAAACCTAAAGTCTCATCATTTACCAATATTACAAGTTCTTGTCATTTTGAAGTTTGTTTGTATTTTATATATGAATGTTAATAAACTTAAATTTATAATTTAAACTTGTTTACCAAAGTACGTAAAAAAATAATAATTTTATTTTAACTATAAAAATAATATTTAATGTAATACATAGTGATTGATTGTCTTTTGAAGTTTTAATATGATTATATATATATATATATATATATATATATATATATATATATATATATATATATATATATATATATATATATATATATATATATATATATGAGTATTTATGAATGTTACGAAATTTATTGTAAAACTTGATAGGGATAGGAGAAAAGTTGGTACGTTTAGACAAAAGGAAAAAAATTGTAGAGAACGTTTAAAATTTTGAGATTTGATTGTGGATTTTAACTATTTATATTTGTAAGAAAAAAAATGTATAGAAATTTTAATTTGATAGTGTTAAAAATGGAAATAAATAAATGAGTTTTTCTCAAAATGATCCCTCGACTATTCCCAAAATGGTCCCTCGACTATTTTTCAGAGTATATTAGGCATATAATAGGTGAATGGACGAAAATGCCCTTCATTTTAACACTCAATAGATGGAATTTCTAACGGAGGACCAATTTGGGGGAGTTTTTAAAAGTCAAGGGACCACATTGGGTGCAATTAAAAGTCGAAATGCAAAATTGAGAATATGCGATAATCGAGGGACCATTTTGGGAAAAAACTCTTTTATAAATTATATTTTATTTTTATAGCTCTATCTCTATCTCTATATATATTAAAGCATAATAAAGTATGAAAAAAAGTTTATTGTGTTCAAATTTATTGTTAAAGTTTTATATTTAATATAATTTGTGTCTATATTCATTTAAACCTCAATTATAATTAATTTGACTCCACATATATAAAGATGAGAAATTAGATATAAAATAAATATAGTTCATCTGGAGTTTTTTTTTTTTTTTTTTGAATGCTACTGACTCTATTACAATGTAGTATCTGTTCATAACACCTCCACTAAGGCTCAAACTCATAATCTCCCATATGGGAGTCCAACCTGGGTGTCATCTATGCACAAGGTGCTTGGCAAATACGTTAGTTATATAATTAAGTAGTTATTTCAAATTTAAATTCCTTAAAAAAGATTTAAATTCAAATAATATAATACAAATAACAATAAACCTTAGGGTGAATCAACGATTTGGTCCCTCACTTATTCGCGGCTTGTCAATGTTGCCCCTGAATCACGTATTCATCGATTTAGTCCCTGAAAATAATTGTTTTTCGTCAAATCAATCCCTATGGCCGTATTCCGTCAAGTCTCAGGCGAGAGCTCCGATTTTCCATGGGCATTTTGGTCTTTTCACGCCTTCTTCTTCATTAACTCTAACCAAGCTTCGCCGGAGGCAACTCCATCTCTTCTCTGCTCGTCAAAATTAGCTCACCGCTCTAATGAACCTGCTGAATCGCCTATCAGAATCAATCAATTTTGTGCACACGACAAGCCCATTGGTTGAGAAGACAAAGTGGTGGAGGCATGTTTCCGATCACCCAACCACAATTATTAGTTCATAGAGAAGAATATGGGAGAGAATAGTAGAAAAGGTGTACGTATTAGCAGAACCGTTCCGTTGAAATGTTGCCATTAAGAACTGTCTATATAAGGAGATCTCTCAGAGTCATATAGAAACATCAGGAAAAGGCTCCATCTTTGTTGATGAGATGATGACTGGAAACTTGTTGTCAGAATGTAAATTTTGCCACATTAATCCTCCTCAAAATGTCTGTAACATTAATTTTACGGTTCATCACGTCTCTGATTACAACTGGCATGAAATGAGAAAATTTTGCTTCCAATATTGTTTGCCTATTTATTATATTAATCTAAGCAATACATTTCATACAAAAATCTATATATACACTCAGTGCCAGCTAGATAGACACAGATTGATGGATGGAATCTTGGAAGTTTCTGCAAAAAAGTGTAATTTTGTCTCCATTGTAGAAGGATTACCTTCCTCTAAAGGCCATACACTCTCACGTCGATGTTGAAAACTACTCATAAATCCTATTGAAATGTAATACCACACATCTGTTATACATGTTTAGATTGAGGTGTCCACAGAGTCAATCTCAACATAGCAGAGAAGCTAAATACGGAGTAATTCTTTACAAGCATAAAAATATAAGTTAAATTCTCGAATCAAGATTTAATTTCTTAAATGCATACAATTGTAGAAGCCTTACCTGACAATCCATATCAGGAAACTGGGTTCGGAGCTGATCAAATAGGCTCGTCGGCGACGGCGCAACCGAGAACCGAACCAGTGAAGTGGAGGAAGAGCGGCGTATTTTCTTGGAAATCGGAGGTGAAGATGACGTCGGCGACGATGGAATGTCGTCGAAGAAAGATGAATCACTACGGCGGTGAGCTAATTTCGACGAGCAGAGAAGAGATGGAGCTCCCTCCGGCGAGCTTGAGCTTCTCCGGCGAAGTTTGGTCAGAGTTAATGAAGAAGAAGGCGTGAAAAGACCAAAATGCCCATGGGAAATCGGAGCTCTTGCCTGAGACTTAACGGAATACGGCCATAGGGACTGATTTGATGAAAAACAATTATTTTCGGGGACTAAATCGATGAATACGGGATTCAGGGGCAACATTTACAAGTCGTGAATAAGTGAGGGACCAAATCGTTGATTCACCCTAAACTTTAAAATCAACATAATAATAGCATAATTAAACTTTTAAAAATATTAAATATTACATTGTATAGTTATACTTACATTTTTAATCAAACTAATTCTGAACTCAAGAACTCAAGTACGTTTTTATGTTTCCATAACCATTACTTTCTTTGCTAATTTAGGGGATGTCAAAAATTTAATTGGTAAATTTGTTAAATTAATAATAGTACATGCATCGCACGGGACAATTACTAGTATATATTTAAAGCAAAATAACATAGAGAAAATTGTGATTTATGTTCCTCACAAATATATCAATTATCAATGTCACTTTGAATGATCAGTGGTGTAAATGTTGTCTCTCAATTTTTAAAATGTGACATATATTACCGCTCCTCTGAATTATTAGTGGTGTAAATGTGGTTATCCGTCGTCTTCCTTGTTCGAATACCACGTTTTTTTTCATTCATTTTTCATTCTTCATTTGTTCTCCTTCCGCTGACAACAATGTTTCTCCTTTTAATTTTCTTATTAGGGGAGCGGCAATATACGTCACATTTTGAAAATTGAGGGACAACATTTACACCACTAATAAATTTATAGGTGATATTGATAATTGGCATATTTGTGAGGGGTACAAATTATAATTTTAAAGTTAGAAGCTATTCAGCTATTTTATTTGAAGAGAACTTCATCCCCTATAGTAATGGGATGATTTGATTTTAGTTTTAGTTTATTTATGGAATTTCATTCTGATGCTTAAGCCAGAATGAGACTTATGTTTGGAACTATTTACTGCTGCTGGTATTTTTGTTTTTTTTTTTTTTTTTTTTAAAGCCAAATCAAATCATTTATATTAACTTCTCAAACTTGTAATGGACACGAGCCCCAAAAATGACCTCTTAATCAACACAAGCTTCATCTTTTCAACTATGCAAATCCCACAAACCTGCATGTGTACCATCCCTAGCCTATAAACAAGCATTGGCCAACCTATTCCTCATTCCACTTAAACAAGCATACAACTCACCAAGTCAAAACAAACAGGAAATGAAATTATACTGCAAAGTAAATTTTCCTCCAAAGTAAACAATATTGGTGCCCAACAGTCTAGCCTCTACCATCCAGAGGCAATAAGTGAATAAAAGGCAGTCCACTCAGATCACCTTTATGAAAACAATGTTCTTCCTTTCCCCTTGCACCTTTCCACCAAGCTCTCAATCACAGATCGAATTGAGATCTTCTCGCCTCCAAGAATTCCTCATCAGATCATTTGTTTCAAATATTCTTCTGTCAATACAATCCTCAATCATTTATCATCTTCACCAACTCCTTTAAAGAGCAGTCCATGCCACCAACAGAATACACTCCTTTAAGCACCACACAACTGGCTGTTACAATTTCTTATGAAGAAAAACCCACAGACAGTTCCATCTAAAGATACACCACACTTGACCTTCATCGGATCAAGCCCTTCTGTGCTCTCACCCAACAATTCTCTGCCAACCAAAACCTTTAGCTTTTTCATAATCACTGTCCAGTTGCCCATCTTCTCATTATACACTCACTTATTCCCATCACCACTTTAAAGATGATTCTATTAACAAAGCATCTGCCCCCCATATTTACAGTTAGTATACTGTGTCCACAGCTCCCAAATAATCAAAATTCAAAAAAATTCGGTTAACTGTTTTTAATTGAAATACTTCATTTTGGTTAATGGTCAAAGGTTTTTATAAAATTTTAATTATGGGTTTGAAAATACTGGTTAATCCAAAAATTCCTTAGTTTACACTTGCCATCAGATCAATTTAGTGCTACAATTACTGCAAGCTTTAGAAAACCTACGAATTGAAACTAGAGCACAGAGGAGGATGTCTGAAACAAAACCTATCATGCATTCATTCTGAAAAAAAATATAATGTTTTCAATTACATTTATGAAACAGTGAGTGTACATGTGCTACGACAAATTGGACATGTTGGGTTTTTTTGCAGCCATTGGGCAATGCAAGCATTGTGAAACCTATGAGAACAGGGTGCCAATTGTGTGATCACCATCCCTTTCATAAATTCTTCCAGACAAATGCTGCAACATTCGCCCTCTTCGTCATCATCGCTAAGCTGTTCCATCTTCAACATAGAGATTTCATGCTCCGACATTCCCACGTTCCCAGTAGTAGAGGCAAAAGGTTGAATCATCAAATCAAATAGGAAATCATCCAACTCTTCATAATTATCACGAACAACAGCAGTTGTATCTTCATTCAAAATCATATGACCATCCAAAAAATCAGCCGACCTCCTCGGTGGTTCTTCCAACATGTATACAGTTTCGAGGATGATCGACAAAGACAACCCATAAAAATAGTTTGTGCTGCGAACTTGGTCAAAGGCAAACGCCGCAATAGGGTGAACGATATCAGCGCCCATCCGAGAATCCAGGGTGGCAAGTGTGCCCAAGAAGAACGAAAAAGTACTCCCCGGAGAACTCAAGTTGAAAAATGGATTGAAGTGGATTTCGAAAAAGTTGTCGCCCAAAGTGGAGGAGGCTACGGAAGAACCTGCAGGCATCATAGCTTTGGTAATCCTCCGAATCTGCAATCTTCCATCTGTTGGGTATTGCAAATGGAAGCCGCTCATGTTCCTTATTGTCGTTGCCATTACCAGCCGATTATGTTTCTGGAGAGAATTCAACAGAAATTACAATAAGCAGAGACTGAGAACTGAGAAGAGCTGAGCGCGCAAAGCAAGATAGAATTAGGAAACTCACCCTACTCTACTATAAATAAGTTGCGCCGACTTTAAGCCCCAACGGCAAAATTAAATTAGGCATGATATTAATTGGGCCGTTAATTCGATTTTAAATTTTAAATATTAGATAAAGTCATTTGAAATCAGTAAGAAGTGTAAGGGGAAATATATATTTTTATACTCTCCATTATTCTTAGCTAGCTGTTTTAATTTCTAATTTCTATCCTGGTAATATATTTATGTATTTTAAAATTTTATTATCTTTCTTTAATTTATAACCTTTTCGATTTGGGTATTTAATTTGCAAAATAGAGAATTAATGACATTTAAAAATAAAATTCATGTTTAAGTGCGGTACATCTTCCCTATTTTACCTACACGTAGACACGTAGTTGTTAAAATCAATTTTTCTTTTAATTTTATAAATGTGATATCAACACTAAAAAAATTATAATTAAATAATAAATGTTAAAAAGTACTAAAATACCATGCACTAAATAAATTTTAATAGAGTTTAATAGTTTTGTTTATATATTCAATGCTTAAAACCGCAACCTTTTTGAAGATTTAGCATATATATCGCAACAGTTAAAAGATTAAAGACTAAAACCGCTAGCAAAAAATAATTGAGGAACTAAAACCGCTAGCAAAGAACAATCGAGGACTAAAACTACTGCATCTTTTCCAAAGTGTAATTATACCTAGCTACTAGTAAGTTACTAACAACTTATTATTGAGTTAATGTTGAAGTACATTTTTATTATTATTATTTTTTTTTTTTGGTGAAAACACTTTTATTACTTATGAAATTACTATGTGAACTCCCAAGTTCTATTCTCGAGTTCTACTTTCACTTTCACTTTCAAATTTTAGAGGTAGACATTTAACTTGGACCAACATGATGAAAATAGACTATCTTGTTTAATTTGTCACATCAGAGAGTAAAATTGACGAAATAGAATTTGGATTTACATGCAATAGAACTATATTACTTATTCAAAATTGATTTAAGGATAACTTGCCCGTTTAAACAATATTTTATAATTACAATAAAAATTTTAAAAACCCTTATAATTACTATTTTAGATTCACTTCGCTCAACAACAGCCAAGAAAGACCATAGGAGATTGATAGGACTCAAATTTACCCCTCCTCTGAATTATTAGTGGTGTAAATGTGGTTATCCGTCGTTTTTCTTGTTCAAATATCACGTTTTTTTTTCATTCATTTTTCATTCTTCATTTGTTCTCCTTTCGCTGACAACAATGTTTCTCCTTCTTCTTATTATGGGAGGGGCAATATATGTCACATTTTGAAAATTGAAGGACAACATTTACAGCACTAATAATTTAGGGGTGACATTGATAATTGGCATATTTGTGAAGGATACAAATTACAAATTTTCCCAATAACATATATACAAATAATATTTCAAAAACATGCAACTAAAATATAAATTTGCATATAATCTTGGGAACAAATTTTGAATAAATTGATGCATTTTTACTCCAAGAAAGAACATGCATGTATGCCTACAGTATATATATAGCTACCAATACGGAATTTTTAAATCTTCAAGCACCTCTCAGGTGAATTTCAAGTAGAATAAGCAGAGGAAGACCTACTATCATAACTCATAACTCGTCAATGATACATATTTGATGCATACGCAGAACAGATAGGGAAACAAACCAACAGAATTGAAGCATGTGTTCCACCTCAACTAAAAGTCTAAGCTGATAGTTGGATTGCACATTTATGTTTATATATATTATATATGCTCAGCATGCAGAAGGGGGATTCACATATTTAAAAGAAACTTATATATTCAAAAAATTACATATTCATAGGAGTAGCATACGGTACCATTTATTTAAAAAATCATAGATTCACATTGGATAATTAATATAATAACATAGATTTCACATTGGCTCATTTCTATTTTAAAACAGGGTCGTGAGAATTTCTGTTGTTGTGTATTCAAGTGATGTAACAGAATGTATTCACAATATATAATTAGGGTTTTAGAAAGCAATAATCAAAGATATAGATCATAAAACTCGTGTTGATAATAACGTTAATTAGGGTTTTAGAAAGCAATAATCGAAGATATAGATCAGAACACTGGTGTTGATAATAACGTGTTGCAAAACTATATGTATCCTAAACTGTTGTATCATCTAGATTGCTAGAAGGTAATAAGAATATAATAAAGTAAGAAGAAGACGAGATACATAGAAAATCATCAATTTTTTATTAATCATTCTTCAGTATAATATATACAAGATATACAGAGTATTAGTATAATTACAATACTACAAAAAAATAAAGAGGTATTATCATAGTATAATATTGTCCACATATATTTATTCACAACAGTTTGAAATTATTTAATATATTATGAGTTTTTTGTCTATGATAGTCTATGATATCTGCCCCACGCCCGGGCAGGACACAAAATAACCCTAGTAATGTCGTGTTGGCACACTATTGGTTGAAATAACAAGACATTTTCAGATGACTTTATAGTCGTCGGTATTTAGTGATCCATAATTGGTTGGAATAGTAACACGGCATTCTCAAACGACTTTATAGTCGTCGGTATTTCAGATCCATAATTATATAATATATATTACAGATCATTTTGCAAGTAGCAGCCGCCATATTTTGTACTTTTTGCAAAACTTGATTTCCCATTCAACTCCATAAATTACTCTAATACAAATTACAAAGCGATGTACTTAATTTGAAAATATTAATAGTCAATGACCAAATTTGATACATGTATAATAGTTAAGGGATCAAAAATGAAATTTTTTTTAAATCAATCCAATTTAACTTCAAGATTCAAGACTAAATTGCACACCCTTACACACCAAGAGTATAATCCAAACTCAAATTTCCCATTTTTGTGGACCCTGTAGCTGAAAGAAAATCTCAAGTGAGACTTTTCATCTCTTAGAGTAACGAATGGGACATATTTTGTATTTTCTAAAGTAGCCATACTTGACCAACAAACGGACATAATGCAATCAGTATTGCGTATAAGAAGGTTTTATAGTTGAGAACTTTAAATAGATGAGGTGGTTGAAGTGTATGTTATGTATATTTTATTTTGTTTCTCATAATAACACTGCCCAGGCTAGCTCTTCATTTAGGCCAACATCTTAAACCAGCTAAGCTAGAAACATTATGTCCATCATTTCTGCTCCATTGTTCTTGTGCTTCTTCATAAGTTTTGCACTTATTGTGAGTGGGCAGGATAACAAGTTCTATGTGATCAAGAAAGGAGATTTCTCCGTCAAGCTCACCAACTATGGCGCTAGAGTCGCATCACTCATCCTTCCTGACAAGAATGGTACGTACGTAATACAATCATCCTTTTCCACTTCGATCAATTCCTCGATCAAGAAAGAAATATGTACAGTTAGGATCAAATCAAACGCTTATCACTATGCTAAAAATTGTATCCTATAGTGAAAACGCAACTTTATTTCCTTCGCCCCTTAATCAATTAGTGTTAGACTTGACCCTTCACCAGCTAACAAAATCTTACTATTTTATTGACAATTTTTAGGGAAGCTGACAGATATTGTTCTTGGGTACGACACGGTCATGGAGTACGAGGTAATAATACAAGTTTTTAAATGGTTTTTGTCGACCAACAATTGGAGTTTAACAGTACATTTGGTGTTTATGTTTGATATCTATAATCGCACTATGAAATCAAGGAATGGATAATATAGTATTAATAAATAATATTGAAAATTCTATCCTTCACAAAAATGAATGACATTTGCTAGCTGTCTCTTATTCGATGGTTATGTCAAATATTCGATGCGTTGCCGTTGCTCTCACGTTTTGCTGCATATCTTAATTTTCAACCCTTCATTATATATTTTTATGTTCATTTTCTTGGATGATAAATCCCATACATACACGTTTCAATAAACAATAAATTGTTTATTATGAATTGTTAATGGAAAAATCTCTTATTATTAGAGGATATGTGAGAAGAGCCGGGTTTTCTATAAGTATTACGTACGTACAACTTTTTTTAAACAAACTTTTAACCCCACTTTATCTCATATGCAATATTTAATCAATTTATCTCCAATTATTATTACACTTTCTTATAAGTAACTTCTTGATCCACCCTTAAATATTACTCCGTGCATTTTTTCTTAAAATATTACAAATTCCTTAATAAATAACAATCAATTTGTATTATATTTTCATCATTATCTAACCAATCTCATCACGATAAAAATCTGTGAGATGATATCACTTGAAAATTGAAACTCACCCATTGTTAATTATCACGTACGACACTTAAGCAAAAATTTGTTTACACTAATTTTAGATACTTCGACAACACACACACGAATTTGTATATATTGGAAATTTGAAGGAAAGATCAAATATAGGTGTTATCAAGGTTGCAAAACTCGGCCGCCTAGGCGCTAGGCGGCACACATCGTTGTCATTTTGGCCTATAGTCGGCCAAAACTCGGCCGGTCGCCTAGGCAGCGGCCTGGGCGGCCAACTCGGCCAAAGTCTGCCACAATCGGCCAACTCGGCTGAATCAGCCGATTTCGTCCAATTTTGACTAATTTCGTTTGATTTTGACTAATTTCATTCGATTTTGACCCATTTTGTCGGGTTTCGTCTTTCATTAACTATTGATTTTAATATTATTATGATGTTATGACTTATAAATTATCATTATTTCATTTATTTGGACGTGTTATTTGATTGAATGTTGAAAATAGGCTCATTAAAATTGTCAAACTACAAGTCTGTACTATTTTTTTTAATTTTTTTGGTGCCTGCCTAGCGTCGCCTAGATTCCGCCTAGACCGCCTAGGCGCTAGGCGCTGCCTGGGCGCCCGACTAGCGCCTAGCGCCTACTGCAACCTTAGGGTGTTATACAATAAAAAGAAAAATTATGAAAATTTTCATTAAAGAAAATTGTTTTAAAAAAAATTATGAATATGGTGCAGCAAGATGATACAAATTTTGGGGCTATTGTGGGAAGGGTGGCCAACAGGATCGGTGGGGCTCAGTTCACTCTCAATGGAATTCATTACAAGCTTAATGCTAACGATGGAAACAACACACTTCATGGTAAATACCTAAGCTCTTACCATCTTTCACCATTAATACACACATACATAAATACATTTTGATTGAGTCAACATACCCCTTAACAAGTTTGATTATATTGACTGATTGATGAATAGTGAGGATGATTTGTTAAGTGTGTGTTGAATCACGATGTATTCTGAATAAACCATAACTGTATGTATAAGACACCTCTTCATTTGTACTGAACCGACTTTTTCATATGAGAAGAGATTTTGAACTCTCAACATCTCTTAAGGAATGAGAGTGCATAACCACTCATCATGTCAACCAAGTTGGTTAGTCCGGGAATTAAATATGAATTCATTTTTTAGTATTACTAACTCTATTACAAAATATATAGTATCTGTTCATAATAGAGTCAATATCTCCACTAAAATTCAAACCTATGACCTCTCATTTAGGAGATATACAGAAGTGTCAGTTGAGTCCATAGTTACATATTATTTGCCTTAGTTCAATGTACAAAGATTTTTCTATGGATGAGACTTTTCGTTGACTATATTAATTATAGTCAACGGAAAGTCTCATCCATTGACTTTTCGTTAAACTATAATTTCTTCTTTTGCATTAATAACCTTTCTCGACTCAGTTCAATTACTAAAAGGTAATTATGTCTTAACATTAAGATTTTCTAGAGGGTGACAATTCAGAGTAATCTACTTCATATATTATATATATGCATATGCATTTTGATGACAACTTTTAAAATTTCAATAACAATTTTTTGAAAGAAGATTGAGTCTCGAGCTAATAGTATTTCTTCGTAAGATTTTGAACTCCTGTTGTTCTATATATGATATAGGTGGCAAAAAGGGATTTAGCAAAGTTACTTGGAAGGTTAAGAAGCACGAGGAAAGTTCCATCACCTTCACTTACTATAGCCGCGATGGTGATCAAGGTAATAAATTTTATTTACTATTTTACTGTCTTATGAGAATTAGACTTTCTTTGAAAATTTTAAGCAAATTGCATTTGTTATCTTGTGAAACTAACGATTAGAAAATAAGAAAAAAAAAAAAAAGTGACGTTTTTATAATTATTTATAAACTTTGTCATTGAAAAAAAAGAAAAAGAAAAAAAGAACAACTTGAAATTGAATTTGTGAATAACTAACCGTGCACTTAACTTGAATGCATTGTTATAGATTTGAACATAATATTATATATATATGAATGAATGCAGGTAAAGCTTTGCACAATGTGCATTTAAGAAACATTGTTATCATATATTATCTTAATTATATAAAAAGTTTATTTAGTTCATGACTAAATTAGTGTTTAACAAACCTTACCCTCGCTGTTTCGCAAATTATTTTGTGGACCTGGGTCCAAATGTTCATAATTTACATATTAAATATTCACAATTTACCTTTTAAAATTTCACAATTTATAAACTACGAACACACAATATTAACATATATGTAATTGATTACCTTGTTTTATATTAACAAGTTTCTTTCAAATACTGCAATCACACAATATTAACAGATCGATTAGAATTTGATGACTGTGTATTGTATTTACAAATTTCCTTCTACAACTGTTTTGACTTAGAAACTCAATTTATATTCTAGGACTAGGAGTTCACAATTTTAATACTAAAAATACACTATCTATACATCGTTTAGGATATGGTATAACAACTCAGGCTCTTTAATGTAGGATTCCCCGGAGACGTAATCGCCCATGTAACATATACCATAAAGGAAAACCCATACAAGCTGATAGTGAAAATGAATGCAAAAGCTCTAAACAAGCCCACTCCGGTGAACCTGGCTCAACACAACTACTGGAACCTCGGAGGCCACGACAGCGGCAATATATTGTCCGAAAAGCTTCAGATATTCGCATACCATATCACCCCTGTCGACTCCAACCTCATTCCCACAGGCCAAATCCTGCTCATCAACAACACAGCTTTCGATTTTCTCAAACCGCAGCAAGTTGGGTCCCAAATGGCTAAACTTCCCAAGGGGTCGGGCGGGTTCGACATCAACTACGCAGTTGACGGCTACGATGATGTCGGGACGAGGAAGAAGAAGACGGTGGCGAAGGTGTATGATGAGAGGAGCGGGATTGGGATGGAGATCAAGGCAACCGCTCCGGGGGTGCAGTTCTATACGGCTAACCACTTACAGGTAAGCCTCTTAACAAACCGAACATAAACGAACAGAGATTTGTTTGTTAAGATTTTTGGAGTGTGGTGTTCGTGTTCGTTAGTTAAGGATTTTTAAAATGAATGCTTATCAAACACGAACCTGAGTACTTTATCAAAGTAGTTCTGTTCGCTAACCCCTGCTTACAGGATGTGAAGGGGAAAGGCAGCGCTGTGTATGAGTCGCATGCGGCATTGTGTTTGGAGACTCAGGGGTTCCCAGATGCGGTGAATCACCCCAACTTCCCCTCCACCATTGTTACTCCACAACAGCCCTACAAGCATACGTTGCACATTACTTTCAGAGTCCAAGTTTAAGGGTGTTTAATTGAAGTATCTCGATCACTCTCTACCACTTTGATCCAGGAGCTTTTATATATGCATGTTTTCATTCATTCCCACGTGTTGTTTGGTCTCATATTAAAAACATAAATAAATCATTAAAATTTGCTGTTTTGTGCTTGCAATCTGAGTTTATGATCTCATCATACTCATTGGCCTCAATGGTTAAATGACTTCCAACTGTTTAACTTTGATGGTTTTATGGGAAATGGATCCACAATAAACTAGTATGGAAGTACAGAATAATAAATAATATGCACTATAGCCACAAATAATAATGGACTAATAATGTAGGCTTGAGGGATCGAATCCTAGTGTACCACTGGACCAAGAAGGATTAAGTGAACCCAGGATCCCTTTTAAGGAGAGGCAACCATCCCTTATATAGTGTTGAGGAGATTTCAAATATATAATTGACAAGTATACCGCATCAGCTAGTCTTTATTCTTAACCACACATATCCTCCCCACTACTTTGGTTACAACTCACTTTCTATGTATAAGTAGATTTTCATGTCCTCTACTACACAAGATTCCCCTCATGTGAGGTCAACCCATTAGGAAAAATTTAGGAGGGGTAAATATCATTTTTCATAATTAATATAGATGTTTTGTAAATGAATTTTGTTATTTTCAGATAAGTTTTTTGATAAAAATTAAAAATAAAAAGTTAACTTGAAAAAGTAGTTTTTAACTTTTTTTTTTTATTTGAAAAAAAAAATTATCAATTTTTTGTTAATAACTACACTCTAATCCTATCTATAATAGCTGTTCCACATAATATGACAATCTTTGTACTCGGGAGGGGCTCGAAATATCCTCACTTCTCTTCTAAAAATGTAGGATCCCATCTCTATAAAATGACTCATAATAGTTGGATAACAACTTCAAATTGGCTTTTACAGCCACAGTAGTTTGCCTATAGGGTTATTTTTAAATAAACCCAATTTTTAACCTATAAACCCTTTCACTTCTCTTAAGTGCTTGTTGTTTCATCCTGTCATGAGCCAACCTTAAATATAATTGTCTTTCAGCAGTGCTATCAAGAAATTACCCCACTAATTTCTCAAAAAAAAAAATGCTTTTTTAGCTCTTAATTTTAGTTGTTTTTTTTTTAAATGTATTTAGAGGATTTAAACAATCTTTTTAACAATTTTACAACCATTTACGTAAATAGTTTGTAAGAAATAATTATGGGAACCTTATGTTTTATTAGTGAATTTTGATAATTTTTAATTAAAATTTTTTTTTAATTAAAAAAAAATTAAAAAAATTAAAAAAAAAAAAAAAAAAAAAAAAAAAAAAAAAAAAAAACGGCGCCTAGGGGTGCCTAACGTGTTTTGCAATATTGGACACCATCCATATAGATGAACTGATGTTCGGTGAGATAGTCATTGAGTTGATCAATTGTCACAGGTTCCTTGGTGATCGATCAATGAGGAGATCATTGTGTGGTACTCATGGCAAAAGCTCCTGAACAGATAGAGATTTTGTTCATTCAAACCAATCAACTGGCCAGCTTCAGATACGGAATTAGTATTTTAATTATTATTAAAATAATATATTTGGTCTCTTAGTAATAAAATCCATTATTACCATATCACTCAATAAAGTGGTAAATATGCTCCTTCATAGACCAAATTCACAGCTTTGATAACTGTTGTAATACGATATCTATATTATGAATAATTTAAACATTATTTTATATGTGATTATAATTAAATGATTAAAAATATTATTTTCCATTTCAAAATATTAGGCAAGAAACTAGCGTGAGTTGCCGTGCCACTCTTATCTCTTAACAGAGGCTGGGAGTTCGAACCTCTTCTTGTTGGAAAAACCCGATCATTATATTGTATAATGTATATTCAGTACAAAAATAATGTACATTTAGTATATTAAAAATGTACTTTTTGTTATGGTCCACATAACATTGTGTGGACCATGGTCCACACAATAATTTGCCGGAAAAACCAATCTAGCCCGCATTTTGCCACTTAATTGGACCGTCTCGGTATGGACGGAAATTAGTTTGAGTATTGTACTGACTGAGGCCCAGAACACCTCGTGGTCAGACAAAAAAAAAAACATTATATAGGAAATGGTCAAATGGATCGTCCTAGCTTCTGAGTGGGTGCATGGGATTACAATCGTACCGCGGTCAGTTAGGCCACCTACTCAATCATTATTGCATGTACCATAAATAAAAAGTACATTTTTAATATACTAAGGGTACATTATTTTTGTACATAAAGTATATTTTTTAAAGTACATTTTTAATATATTAAGGGTACATTATTTTATATAATGTACCTTCAAACAAAAATAATGTACCTTCAGTACAAAAATAATGTACCCTTAGTATATTAAAAATGTACCTGATATTCATGGTCCACACAATTGTATGGACCATGGTCCATGCAATAATTTGCCCCACCCACTTGTGCTGGAGCAATAAGTGTGATGGGTATTCAACGACCACTAGTTTGGCATTATCTGCAAATTATATCACGAATCAGGATCTATTTTTTTCAATGGATCGTAATCTAAAACAATATTGTTTCATATTAAGTGTCAACTACGGTGTTATATTTAATAATATCATTATGGACTGTGTTCATAAACCTAAATTTTATTATCATAAATACTAAACTAAAGATTATAAAGGATTAGTATTATTAGTGGTTATTATTGTTTATTTCTCTTGTATTTAAATTCTATGGCTCACCTTATTATTCTCTTTTATTAGCTTGCACATAAATAGCTAGCTGTTAGCATATTTCTTCATGTATATAAAGGGTTGTAAAGTATGAATAGAACGAACAATTTTCACTTCCATTATATTTCTACATGGTATCAGAGCAGGAAATTTCTAGCGAAACCTATTTCCTATATTTTTTTTCCTGGGTTTTATTCTTCTGTCCATTCATGGCCACTAGTACAAATACTTCACCCATTATTCAATTAACTGCACCTTCGAATTTTCCCTTCCGACTCACGACCTCAAATTATTCAGTTTGGCAAAAACAAATCCAATCAACGATCAGTTTTCACTTCGATTATATTTTTACAAAGATACATTGTATGTCTATAAATTAAAGTATAAATATAAACATCAATGTCAATATATAAACACTAAACTAAATGGATATCATATGTAGTATTTCTATTCACCCTATACTAAGTTTATAATGTTCCTTTTATATGTTCACAATGCAAAAACAAAGCTTTATGTATATAAATATTATACTATAGATGCATCATATGTTGGAAATCCGTTGGTGAAAACAAAATAATAATCCAATAAAATAAGATTATTATTTTTTCTGGAAAAGAAGGGAAGGAAAGATGGAGAATTTGGCTAGTGTTTGGTGTTGGGTTTTTAGCTAGAGTCAAGTGATCACTCTTTCTTTAAAACCGTATTTGTCACCTCCAAAAAGTGCTAGGAGCGTTGTGGCCTAGGCTTCCCAGGATAAAACTTGCTGTGATTCAATGTTTGAGCACCCAAACAAGAAATTCGGCGAACAAAGCAATGTTATGAACACAGTAGGCTTAAGAAAGAGTAGAAGCCGAGAGTTTTGAGGCAAAAATGATAATTTCTTGTTGTGTGTAAAATTCCATTGCCCAACTCTTTTATATATATATATATATATATATATATATATATATATATATATATATATATATATATATATATATATATATATATATATATATATATATATATATATATATATATATATATATAGGGATTGAGGAGTTGAATAGCTTTTAATTTAGGTATTTAAGGGCACCCCTACAATTCCTGTAACAGCAACCATTAACATGAATTTTAATTCAAAATTTAATATTAAAATTAATCCCGTAACAGCTGGAATTAAACATCAACTACCGACCATGTTTCGGCCAAGCTAAAACCACGCAATGTTTCGTTCGTGTGGCTAAATTAGAATTGATCTCATTTTTGAATTTCATGTACACCCTCCCTGTGCACAAGAGAGCTTCTATGCTATACAATTCAATAAGTTTAAAAGGAGCTCTTGTATAAATAGTGGAGCAAATCCTCATCCCAAATCAATGTGGGACAAAAGTTCACTCTTTCACTTCATTTTCCAACTCAATGGGTCTACTTTGAGAATCAATATCTCATTCACCCATTATCCGTTTTGAGCGTACAATATATCAATCTCTTCGTCTCACTACGAAGAATCCGAATCCACTTTGACCCGACCCAAATCGGAAGTGGACCACACTGATAATTGTACCACAAAATAGGCACTTAACATGTCATTTTATGTCATTTTAAGCTATTTTTTTCAACAATCCCCCACATGAATGAAAAATTGTTTTTCAGGGTATTTTGAAATCGGAAACAACTGTGTTCAAACGGTCGATCCCTGCATAGGATAGGTAGGGAGTCACTATACCCTTTGAACCTTCCCTTGTGAAGACATGTTTACTCTACTGGTTGTACGGTAGAACGCGATGTCTTTGGACCGACTGCCGTTTGTGTAGACGATGACATATCTCACACAGGAACCTCCTAACCATGCTCTTGTTCTCACGAGTGTGCCCGTTTTGGTCGTGGGTCACCGTTCCTGGTTCTGCGAGAGTTTCTAAAGGATTTTGCCCAACAATTCTCCTTTGAAGAGACCCTCACTTCTCTCTTACATAGGTGATTCTTTCTCGAGTATCCCGCATACTCAAGAATCATTAAAGCATCAACATGCTAGCCTCGTGCGGGAGTTACTGTTTTAACGAGGAGTGGTAGGGAGTCCGAGACCCCCACACCGACACGCTCCGTTCCATAATTTAGTTGTCCCATTGAACCTAGGTGCCAGCTAGGTTGGGTATCCACTATAGAATTTTTTAGTCCAAGGGCTTTAGACCCATTCCTCGTGTCAATTTCTCCAAAACTTCTTTGCCTAACCTTTTGATCAGCGGATCCGATATATTGTCTTTTGACTTTACGTAGTCAATCGAGACAACACCAGTTGTGAGCAGTTGTCTAATGGTATTATGTCTCCGACGCATATGTCTAGACTTACCATTATACATATGACTATGTACTCTCCCAATTGTGGCTTGACTATCACAATGCACACATATTGGAGGTACCGGTCTTTCCCAAATAGGAATATCCTCTATAAAATGGCGTAGCCATTCATCCTCTTCACAAACTTTATGCAAGGCTATCAGCTCAGATTCCATCGTGGATCTAGCTATCACAGTTTGCTTAGAAGATTTCCATGCAACGGCTGCACCAGCTAGTGTAAACACGTAGCCACTCGTGGACTTAGAGTCCTTAATATCAGATATCCAGTTCGCGTCGCTATACCCTTCAAGTACAACGGGATATCTCCAGTAGTGCAGTCCAAGATCACGAGTATACCTCAAGTATCTCATAACCTTTACTATTGCCTTCCAGTGCATAGCACCGGGGTTACTCGTATATCTACTGAGTTTACTAACCGCAAAGGCAATATCAGGCCTAGTACAACTCATAAGATACATCAAACTACCAATAACCCGAGCATATTCCACTTGTGAAATACCTTCTCCGTAGTTCTTGATTAGATGAATGTTTGTATCAAACGGTGTCCTATCCAATTGACTATCATCCTTGTTAAATTTCTCAAGGATTTTGTCTATATAATGTGATTCGCTCAACACGAGACCATTAGGTCTTCTAATGATTCTAATCCCAAGGATTAAATCAGCCAAACCCCTATCCTTCATGTCAAATCTCGCATTTAACATGTTTTTGGTAGACTTGATCATCCGATCATTACTACCAACGATGAGAATATCGTCGACATATAAACAAAGAATGACGTAGCCGTCTATCGTTTCCTTAACGTAGACACATTTATCACTTCCGTTTATTTTAAACCCGTTAGTTAACATCGCATGGTCAAACGTTTCGTGCCACTTCTTAGGCGCTTGTTTTAAACCATAGAGTGATTTAACCAACTTACACAGTTTCCTTTCTTGGTCCGGAACCACAAACCCTTCGTGTTGTTCGATATAGATTTCCTCATCTAATTCGCCATTTAGGAAAGCGGTTTTCACATCCATTTGGTGAACTTCCAAGTTCCGTACCGCGGCTATGACAAGAATCTTCCTAGTGCAGTTTATTCTCGTCACGGGAAAATACGTGTCGAAGTAATCAAGGCCCTAGCGTTGCCTGTAACCCTTGATTACAAGCCTAGCCTTATACTTCTCGATGGAACCATCAGGTTTCATCTTCCTTTTAAAGACCCACTTGGATCCTAAGGGTTTACTACCCGGAAGAAGATCAACAAGTTCCCAAGTGTGATTCTGTAAAATAGAATCCGCTTCACTTTTAATAGCCTCTTTCCACATTGGTCCTTCCGTAGAAGTCACGGCTTCTACATACATTCGAGGCTCGTTTTCTATCAAACAAGATAGAAAATCGGGTTCGTTTCCTAATAAAAAATTTAGAGTACCCGAATCATACTCTAATAAGTAAGTTAGAAAATCAGGACCGAATGATTTTCCAACTCTCGCCCGCTACTGCGTCTCGGTTCGATCTCGGGTTCTTTCTCAGATTCCCCACTATCATTATCCATAGTTTCTTCAAACGTTCATTTTTACGTACTTGGTCCCTCGTTGGACCTACAAGGAAATATATTCTCGAAGAAATAGGCATTCCTTGATTCTATTATCGTGTTCTCATGTACGTCCGGATTATGGGACTCATGTACTAAGAACCGATAAGCACTACTATTATGTGCATAGCCAATAAAGATACAGTCCACCATCTTAGGACCTATCTTTACTTTCTTGGGTGTTGGCGCCAAAACTTTGGCAAGACACCGCCACACTTTCAGGTACTGGTAGGAAGGTTTCCTACCGTTCCACAGCTCATAAGGAGTCTTATCGAGCTTCTTGCGGGGTACCTTATTCAAAAGGTAATTGTTTGTCAAAATCGCCTCACCCCAAGCATCTTGAGGTAGGCCTAAACTTATAAGCCTCGCATTCATCATATCTTTCAATGTACGATTCTTTCGTTCGGCAACACTGTTCGATTGAGGTGCGTAAGGTGCCGTACGTTCGTGTATTATACCTACACTTGCACAGAAGTCACCAATAGGTTCTTCGTACTCACCACCTCGATCGCTTCTAACCTTCTTAATTCTCCGATTAAGTTGGTTTTTTACTTCATTCTTATAAATAACGAATTTATCAGCGGCTTCATCTTTGCTCTTAAGCAAATACACATAGCAGTATCATGTGCTATCGTCGATGAATGTGACAAAATACTTATTACCACCTCTCGTTTGTATCGATCTAAAATCGCACAAATCACTATGGATTAATTCTAGTTCAGTTTCCCTTTCAACCGATTTGAAAGGTACTTTCGTAGTTTTGCCTCAACACAAATTTCACACTTGTTATTTGCGTTAATTTGAAAGTTAGGAATATGGTCCATGCTAATTAATCTACGTATAGAATTAAAATTAACATGACATAGTCTACCATGCCACAAATTGGAAGACTCAAGCAAGTAGAAAGAATTAACTTTGCTTTTATTGATAACAGGAATTACACTGAGCTTAAAAAGCCATCAGTTACATATCCTTTACCAACAAACATCCCTAACTTGGACAAAACTACTTTGTCTGACTCAAACACCATGCGAAAGCCATGCTTGTTCAACAGCGAGCCAGACACAAGATTTTTCCTCAGCTCAGGAACATACAGCACGTTGTTCAACATCATTTCCTTCCTGGAAGTCATCTTCAGCACCACTTTGCCCATGCCTTCCACAGCAGACTAAGCAGATCAGAGTTTCCATCCACACCTTTTCACCCTCAACGGTCTCAAAGGTGTTGAACATCTCTCGGTTGCAACATAAATGCCTTGTTGCACCAGTGTCAATGAACCACTCACGAGGGTTTGAGCCCACGAGGTTCACCTCGGTTACCATAGCCGAAAGGCTAATCTCAACCTCCTTCTGACTGCTATCTCTAACAACATTGACTTCAGAACTCTTGTTCTTCTTCCTAGGAGCTTTGCATTCAGATGCTCTGTGGCCAGGCTTGCCACAATTGTAGCATTCAACAGGAAACTTGTTCTTGGTAACGCCACCTTTCGGACCCAGCTTTAGCTTGTCCTTCTTGTTCCTCTTGGAGCTTTTACCGTGCTCCACAACGTTGGCCTTAGCACCAACAACGATAGGAACTTTCCTATCATACGTTCTGTTCCCCTCCTCAATCCTGAATCGCTGGATCACAGATCCCACTTGGAAGGCTTCACTCAGCACCATGCCCTCGTCACGGATCTCATCGAAGATTAATTGCAAATCTTCTACCTGACTTAGCACGGTCTTTGAATCAACTATTTTGAAGTCGAGGAATCGACCAACCACAAATTTCTTTGAGCCGACATCCTCACTTCGGTATTTATGATCCAAAGCTTCGCACAACGCTTTTGATGTGCTTATCTTTCGATATACATCATATAGCGTGTCACACAATCCGTTCAGGATATAGTTTCAGCAAAGGAAGTCCGAATCCTTCTAATAGCCAACCGCCATCACGGATTGAGCATCTTGTTCCTATAACTCGGGAACACTCTCGGTCAAGAACCTTGCCAAGCCGAGAGTTGCTAGGTAGAACAACATTTTCTGTTGCCACCTCTTGAAGTTCGAACCAACACCTGAACTTCTCCGGTCTTTCGGTCGAACCACTCGGTACCGAAGGTACCCGAGACATGGGAATATATCCCTCAGTGCTCCCACCATCTTGTGAACCAACGTTCACCGGTGTAGCTTGGGAATTAGCAACATTGTTGCCGTTTCCTCCACTGTTGTCCACAACAACATTTTCCTCCCCATTGATTGACAATACGGGTTGCTCCATTTTCCTCAAGGAAATTCGGAGAAGACCACCAACGGGAAAACAAAGAAATAAGGTTTTAAGATTGTTGGAAATCCGTTGGTGAAAACCAAATAATAATCCAAATAAAATAAGATTATTATTTTTTCTGGAAAAGAAGGGAAGGAAAGATGGAGAATTTGGCTAGTGTTTGGTGTTGGGTTTTTTAGCCAGAGTCAAGTGATCACTCTTTCCTTAAAACCTTATTTGCCACATCCCAAAAGTAAAGTGCTAGGAGCATTGTGGCCTAGGCTTCCCAGGATAAAACTTGCTGTGATTCAATGTTTGAGCACCCAAACAAGGAATCCGGCGAACAAAGCAAGGTTATGAACACAGTAGGCTTAAGAAAGAGTAGAAGCAAAGAGTTTTGAGGCAAAATGATACTTTCTTGTTGTGTGTAAAATTCTACTGCCCAACTCTTTCTTATATAAAGGTTGAGGAGTTGAATAGCTTTTAATTTAAGCATTTGAAGGCACCCCTACAACTCCTGTAACAGCAATCATTAACATGGATTTTAATTCAAAATTTAAAATTGAAATTAATTTAAAGAATTAATCCCGTAACAGATGAATTAACTCCCATCAGTCACAAACAGGAGCTTCAATTCAGTTTCGCCATGGCAAGGCCGAACTTTCAGCAATCATTATACCCTACACCACGGCGCGGGTAGCACTGTGCGCCGCGCGCCTCCCAAAACGACGTCGTTTTGGGAGGCGCGGTAGGAAGTTGCTGTGATTATGTATATTTGTTCACACAATTATGTATATTTGTTTATACAATTATGTATATTTGTTCATATAGTTATGTACATTTTTTATACAGTTGTGTACATTCTTTTTATACAATTATGTACATCCGAATCAGAAAATTTGTGTGTATTATGTTAAGAGTTGATGTGTATTATGTTAAAAGTTTATGTTTATTATGTATTATGTTAGATTATGTGATTTATCTTTTAAAAAGAGTATGTATATTTTGTTATATAATTATGTACATTCATGTATACAATTATGTGTATTCTAGCATAACATTATGTACATTTTATAACATGGATTTTTTTTTTAAAAGAAAAATTAACAGCCTAGGGCGGGAAATTTCAAAAAATAAAAAAAAAATAAAAAAAATAAAACGACGTCGTTTTGCATCTGGGCGCACAGTGCAACGCGCGCCGTGGTGTAGGATATAAATTGCCAACTTTCAGGGATAGTTATGCTGTGCATTCGTATGCACCATGCATGGTGCATACGGATGCAAAAACAACGTCGTTTTATTAAAAACGCGCGTCTCCCCTTAAAAAAAAAATTCAGGTTCGATTCCCAGCAACAGTATTATGTTGTTCATTCATTCTGGAATTTTAGTTCATAGATTATGAAATTTTAGTTCATTGATTCTGGAATTATAGTTCATCGTTTATGGAATTGCAGTTCATCGATTCTGAAATTTTAGTTCATAGATTCTGGAATTTTAGTTCATTCATTCTGGAATTTTTAGTTCTGGAATTATAATTCATCGATTCTGGAATTATAATTCATCGATTTTGGAATTATAGTTCATCAATTCTGAAATTTTAGTTCATATGTTGTTGCTGAGAATCGAACCTGAATTTTTTTTTTAAGTGGAGACGCGCATTTTTAATAAAACGACATCATTTTTGCATCTGTATGTACATGGTGCATACGGATGCACAGCATAATTTGCCCACTTTCAGCAATCATTATATCCTACACCACGGCGCATATAGCACTGTGCGCCGCGCGCCTCCCAAAACGACGTCGTTTTGGGGTAGTGTTGGGAGGCGCGGTAGGAAGTTGTTGAGATTATGTGTATTTGTTCACAACGTTATGTGTATTTGTTCACAACGTTATGTGTATTGGTTCATACAGTTATGTGTATTTTTTATACAATTATGTACATCCGAATCAGAAAATTTGTGTGTATTATGTTAAGAGTTGATGCGTATTATGTTAAAAGTTTATGTTTATTATGTATTATGTTAGATTATGTGTATTATCTTTTAAAAAGAGTATGTATATTTTGTTATATAATTATATACATTCATGTATAACATTATGTGTATTCTAGTATAACATTATGTACATTCTTGAACAACGGGTTTTTTTTTTTTTAAAGAAAAAACTACTACCATTCACTGGGGCGGAAAATTTCAAAAAAAAAAAAAATTAAAATGACGTCGTTTTGCATCTGGGCGCATAGTACAACGCGCACCGTGGTGTAGGATATAAATTGCCCACCTTCAGCCATTTGGCCGAAATATCAACTTTCGGCCATTAGGCCGAAACATCAACTACCGGCCATGCATTTCTTTCGGCCCAAGGTGAAACTATTTCACCACAATTATTAATATTGTTTTTAAACAATGTTGGTGGGGCCATGGTGAAACCATTTCACCAGAAAGAAACAAACATTGATATTGTTTAACAATATTGTTTCAGCCACCAAACCAGAAAGAAACCAAAAAGAAACAATATTAATATTTCGGCCAAGTTGAATCGTGTCGTGTCGCTGAATTGGAATCGATCTCATTTTTTGGATTTTATTTGCATAAGAGAGAGCCTTTATGTTATACAATTAAATAAACTAAAAAAGAGCTCTTGAATAAATAGTGGGGCAAATCCTCTTCCCAAATCAATGTGGGACAAAAGCTCATTTTTTTCCCTTCGTTTTCCAATTCAATGAGTCTATTTTGAGAATTAATATCTCATTCACCCATTATCCATTTTGAGCGTACAATATATCAATCTCTTCATCTCACTACAAAGAATTCGAATCCACTTTGACCCGACCCAAATCAGAAGTGAACCACATTGATAATTGTACCACAAAATAGCCACTTAACATGCCATTTTAAGCTATTTTTTCCAACATCATATTTAATAACATTCATGTTGTACTATGTTCATAATATTTGTTCTATATGTCCAAAAACATAAATTTTAATGTCTACAAATACTAAACTAAATGTACATCATATGTATTTTCATTTACTTTATAGTAAGTTCATAATGTTTCTTCTATATGTTCATGAAAATAAAGCTTAATATATATAAACATTATACATACGGAGTACTAAAGTAATGAATTTATGTACATACAGATTTATTTAAAAAATAAAAAAATAAAAGTATATCAATATGGATATCCTTTAAAATATCTTATTTAGTGCTTTTTAATAATATATTATTATATATTTATTTTATTTGTAAAAAAATATAAAAACAAACTTAAGTTGAAAAAAAAAGTATTAAAGGTAAATATAGGAATGTGTTTAGGTGCATATTGCTACATGCACCCTTTTCATGATATAACTATTGGGTATTATCATTGCCATTTGAATCCGTGGACCAATACCCACATTGCAAGAGAACTTATGATCCAAAAATTTTATCTTAATTTTATCCTTTTATTTAACAAATAAAATCAATGTATAAAAAAGAGTTAATTCCATTTTTATCATTCTTCCAAAAGGTTCAACCCCAACCCTAAGGGCCTCCCACACCCCGACCCGACATAGCATTTGGGCAATTGTTATGTCATGGAACCGTGTTCACCATCCATGGTGAACAAGGTCCCAACGGTGTTAGTGCACCGTTATCTTTTTTTTTTTTTTCTTAATTAATCGCGTGACTTTTCTTCTTCATTTTCACATTTCACGGTTTCACTTTAATTTGAGGTGAGCAATGTTCGGACATTCATAAATTATGAATCCATTCATGCACATTCACTTTGGAACCATGCCTACACATTCCCGTCTGAAACCATGGCTGCTCCTCTGTAGTGCAAGCTTCTTCAACATTCATAAATTATGAATTTTCTGTTATGAGATTATGAATTTTCTGTTATGAGATTATGAATTTACAGTACATTCATAATCTCATAACAGAAAATTCATATTTCTGACCAAACGCGCGCCGTTAACACCACATTCGCGATTTTTTTTTTTTACGTAAAAACGGCACCGTTGCCCGTTTGGACCCGTGTTCACCATGGTGAACACGGGTTCAGAGCATAATTTACCGCATTTGGGAGGATGTAAATCATAAATTTATAGGTGACAGTCCAATTTTAGTCATTTTTTATTAGAACATTCTCATTTAGTTCTAGTATTATTGTGACATGGTCATTTTTAGTCCTCTTTCAACAAAATCGTTGAAATGTCGTTAAACACAAAGACATTTCAATATTTTTTTTTATACAAAGTAGGTTGAACAACTATATTTTTTATGTTTATTTTTTGAAAGAATTCATAATTAAAGAATGAAATAACCTTGTATTTAATGATATTTAAACTGTTTTGTTGATAAAGGACCAAAAATGGTCATGCCACAATAATACTAAGACCAAATTAAAAGTGGATGTTCTTATAAAAAATGACTTAAAGTGAATTGTCACCCATAAATCTAGGACAAAAAATGGTATTAACTCTATAAAAAATATATATATTCAAAAGCTCTACTTGAGATGTTTTAATTTAAATGACAAATATATTTATATTTATATTTTTAAAAATTTTTAAAATAAATATATAGGTAAATAAAGTCATTAATTTAGGTAAATAAATTTGATTTTAAAAAAGTCACTATGTAAGTATATAAATAGGGATGTCAAACTTAGCCCGAACCGGATGAACTGACCCGATAAGACCGAAAATTTTTAGGATTAAGGTCGAAATATTTAACCCAATAAAAAACAGGCCAATAAGCCCAAAACCAATATATAATCACAGTGGCCCAAACGTAGGGAGAGCAATTTGCCCCGGCTCCGACGGGATCTCAGATCCCCGTCCTGATGAGGACGAGGATGGGAAAATTTTTCAGAGAGCGGGGACAGGAACGGGGAATGTGTGTGATTCTTCATCGGAAACGGAGATACCCCTTCCTGTCCCATTCTGTCCCGAATAATTATATGTGTGTGTGTGGACTTAATATTTTAATATTTGAAACTAGGACTTATATTTTAATTTGTTACTATTAAAAATTAAAAATATTTAATATTTTGACTAGGAGTTGACGGAGAATGGAGAATTCCCGTCCCTGCCTAATTTCCCGTGGGACAGGGATGGGAAATATTTCCAATTTCCCGCTGGGGACGGGGTGTAGCCGTTTGCCATCCCTACCCAAACGGGCTAGACCAAATTTTAGTGAATTAGTCCGATAACCCGAGTCACTTTTAAGGTTATTATTTGTTACATGAGTATTGTAGAACAAAATATACATGGTATTTATATGTAAACTCATTTTAATGTTTTTATTACATTTTAAAATACAATTTTAATAAATTTATTACAAAATAAATATTTTTATGAAAATAAAAAATGAAAAATGAAAAATTAAAACTTATTATAAATATTATATTATAGTGTAAGTATATTAATTGCTTTTTTAGTTGAAATTTAGAAATGGAGTTGTATATTGATTGAATGATATATAAGTTTATATTTATTAGTTTAAATGCACTAGGTTATTAAAATTTAAAGTTTAGAATATTAATTTGAAAATATCAAAAGTTTGGATAGTTATGCTGTAACGAGATTGTTTTATTAAAAACGCGCATCCACTTAAAAAAAATATCCAGTTTCGATTCCCCTCAACAGCATTATGTTGTTCATTCATTCTGGAATTTTAGTTCATAGATTCTGGAACTTTAGTTCATAGATTGTGGATTTTTAGTTCATCGATTCTGGAATTTTAGTTCATAGATTCTGGAATTTTAGTTCATAGATTCTGGAATTTTAATTCATTCATTCTGGAATTTTAGTTCATAGATTCTGGAATTTTAGTTCATCGATTCTGGAATTTTAGTTCATTGATTCTGGATATATAGTTCAAATTATGCACAATATAATGTTGTTGCTGGGAATCGAAACTGATTTTTTTTTTAAGTGAGACGCACGTTTTTAATAAAACGACGTCGTTTTTGCATCCGTATGCACCATGCATGGTGCATACGGATGCACAACATAATTTGCCCAAAAGTTTTAGTTGAGTACGTCCGATAAACCCGACAACCGAAAGATTTGGGGTTATGGCAAAGAATTTTGAACCTGACCAAATAAAAAAATGATAAGTCCAACAGTCCGATAGGACTTGCCCGAAATGAACGGACTAACCTGATTAGCATCTCTATATATGAAGTCACTAGTGTAGGTATACAAATACATTAGTGTAATTAAATAAATTTACTACTATAAATACATAAATTCACTACAGGTTGTGTTATTTTTATGTACCTGCAATATCATATTATTTTTATGCACCTATGAGATTATTTTTATGTATTTAGGTTCACTCTGCAAGTAGATTGTGTTACACGATATAATTTGTCTTTGAATCATGAAATTCGATGTAACAACTAGTAACGATGTTGAGCAATTGTAATTTGTAAGCTATCAAAAACGGGTTGGAGAGAAATGAGCCCGACCTGTTTCGCAACCGAGTTCGGAACTACAACCCATCTCGGGTAGGTTCGTTTAGCCAATTAGCCCACTTATATATCATTAATCACATATTTAATATTTGTAGTTTAATATTTTAGATTTTTTGTATAACATTTGAATTAATAATTAATTCCTCTACTAATCAAGTACATCAAATTTTTTGAATAAATTTCATGTGTGCTTTTATATTATATAATGTATGTTTAGATAATTAAATTTTAGCTTTATTTTGTAATATAATTAATTCATTTAACTTAATTATATTTAACACTAATATTATTAATTTATAAAGTTTATAAAATATATAGTTTATAACTTTATATAATTTATGTAATAAATAAACTTTATGTTAACCATTTGTATCAGGCTAACAGCAAAATAGAAAAGTACCAATAAGAATTCTGTGTTTTTTAGGCCCCATTTAGTACGTTGGATTTTTATTTCTTCAAAAATATCTTTTAATAAATAAATAAAAATAACTAATTTCTAGTCCTCTTTAAATTAGATATTGGCATCTTCTCGTAACAGATCTTCCGTGGCATGTGTATGCCGTGGGGGGCTTCCTTGACAAATTCATACAATTGTGTGGACCTCAGGATAAAAAAACGACACCATTAAATTTTATAAGTTAGAATAATATACATTATGTATTAAAATAATGTACATTACATGTTAAAATAATAAAATTTTTGACGTAAGATAATGTACATTATTAGATGTTTTTTTTTTTTTTTTTTTTTTGTATAATGTGTTAAAATAATATACATTATGTATTAGAATAATATACTTTATGTGTTATAATAATATACATTATGACTTAGAACAATGTAACTTATAGGGTATATAATAATATACATTATAAGTTAAAATAATGTACATTATGAATTTTAAAAAACTTATATTAGAGGGGGTCGCTTGAAAAAAAATTCTGCAAACGACGTCATTTTTGGACCATGGTCCACATAATTGCAACTATTGGGCTTTCCTCACGTAAGTTTTTTTTAAAATAATATATATAATATTAAAAACTTCAAAAAAGTTATATATAATATTACATTTTTTGTCCTTTCAATATATTTGGCCCTCCGGCCTCTCACTTAAATTAATCTTCAATTCCAAGCTAAGTTATACACTTTATCTTCTCAAATTTCCTTGTTCTCTCTTGCGAGTTTCAAATTTTATCTTGTTATTAGTTCATCTCTTTAGAACCATACATATATATTATATACATTATAACGAGATAATTTGTCATTATTAAAATCAATGCATATTTTAGAATTAATTTTTTGTTTTTTTAAAAAAAATTGTTTCTAACTACTTGTTGGTTAAATTTTTGTTTCATATTCTGTTGTTTATTTTAAATAGTTGTTTGTTTGATTCTAAATGGATATTAAGGTGCCAAGTAGCTTGTAGTTCAAGAGCATCTTTGTGACTCTCCCAAATGGAAGGTCACATGTTTATATTAAACCCCACAACACAATCTAAATTTTAGTAAATTTGCAATGTAATGATTATTTTGAAATATATTAAATAAAGAGTAAATACCCAAAATGGTCCCTCGACTATAGCTAAATTCACAAATTGGTCCTCAACTTTTAATTTCAACCAATTAAGTCCTTAACTTTGTAATTTTAACACAATTTGGTCCTTTGTCTATTTGACCGTTTGTTAACTGCACTTTTTTAGGATATATATGTAATTTCATGGTCCATCGTCGGTTTTTTAAGGTTCTGGTTGTATTTCTAGACCGCACTGTTACATTTGAATCTACTGCCGGTGCTGCACCCCATGTCGGAGAGATTATAGCTTTTGATAGATAGATCGCCGAAGTCCCTGGAATGGCTCTTCGAGAAAGTCGTGACTCCAAGCGATGTAGGCAAGCTGAACCGGCTCGGGATCCCCAAGCAGCAAGCGGAGAAGCACTTCCCCCCTCCGAAACGGCGCTGTCACCTCCAAGAGCGTTCTCTAAGCTGAACCGGCTCGTGATCCCCAAGCAGCAAGCGGAGAAGCAGTTCCCCTTCCGAAACAACGATGTCACCTCCAAGAGCGTTCTCTTGAGCTTTGCACGTGAAACTTACATATATATCATCAAAGATCGCGGTCAACAAACGGTCAAATAGATAAAGGACCAAATTGTATTAAAATTGCAAAGTTAAGGACTTAATTGGTTGAAATTAAAAATCGATGATCAATTTGTGAATTTAGCTATAGTCGAGCGATCATTTTAGATATTTACTCTTAAATAAATACCAACTTATTTAATCAGTACTTCAAGTTGGCCCCCAATCTTGACTTCGCCCCTGAATGCGCTTGCCGCATGCCACACCCCCATTTGGCCATTTCATGCGTGTGATTAGCCTAAGGTTCAATTATAACAGCATGCGTTTATAGTACACATTACTTCCTTGTGAGAGAAGAAGTGAGGAAGAAAATTAGCAAGAATTATTGAATGAAACAGGGTCAACTTTATATAGTTTTCCCCCAGAGTAATATACTTATAGCCATTTTCCCCCTCAATTATTTAGGTAAGTACATTAGTCCCCTCAATTATTTTAAAATTGGTGATTTTTTCCCCTGATATATTAAATTGACATTTCTACCCTAAAAGTAAACATTTTATTTATTTTACTTCTCCAACAAATTATCGCGTATACGTAGGGATGACCACGGTTCAGATCAAACTGAACCGGACACTATAGCAATTGAATTAAAAGTTTCCGGTTATGATTCAGATCTAGAACCTAATATTTGGATTTCAATTTATTAAAATTATGAATAAAAAAAATTGGATCTTGAACCGTGAATCGGCGGTTCTGGATCCGGTTCGCGATTTTGAATCGTCTTTATTTTAAAATTTTATTTTTTATTTTAAATAGTCTAAATTCAACAATAAATATATTTTATTTTTTCAGTTCGGTACATGAATCGTCCGTTCCGGTTCGCGATTTTAATAAACTCTAAATATCGAGTTTCGATTCTAAATTGTAATTGGAATATTTCGGTTTGATTGCTATAGTGGTTGTTTGGTTTGAACCAAATTATTGTCATAATTTGTTGGAAAAGGAAAATAAATACAATATTTATTTTAAGGGTAAATATGTCTATTTAACATTTCAGGGGAAAAAATAGCCACTTGAATAATTCAGGGAGAGAAAATGCTATAAGTATTTAACTTAAGGGGAAGAAGTGCCATTTTCCTTTTATGTAATATAATAAATAAACCCCATTTTCCTTTTATGTAATATAATAAATAAACCTTATTTTAACCATTTGTAGCAGGCTAACAGCTAAATTGAAAGGTACCAATAAGAATTCTGTGTTTTTAGGCCCCATTTAGTACGTTGGATTTTTATTCTTCAAAAATATCTTGTAATAATAATAATAATAATAAGAAAAAACCTAATTTCTAGTCGTCCTTAAATTAGAGGGCCGGAGGCATGTGTATGCTGTGGGGGGACTTTCCTGCCAAATTACTGTGGTCTACAAGGCTTGGAGGCATGTGTTTGTCGTGGGGGACAAATTATGGTGTGGACGCGAGTTCACTTTGCAAGGTGGACTCGGGTGCAAAATAACGCTGTTTTGTGTCAAAATGATATCTGTCTGAATTTTTAAAGAATTGCTTCTTCCTTATCGTTTGTTTTCAGAATTCGTTTCTCTATATTCACAAATTTTGAACTCTATATTCACAAATTTAGAACTCTATATTCACAATTTTAGATCTTAATATACAAAATTACAAAACTCAATATTCACAATTGCAGAACTCTATATTCACAAATTTTGAATTCTATATTCACAATTTTGACCTCTATATTCCTAATTACAGAACTCTATATTCACAATTACACAACTCTATATTCACAATTACATAATTCTATATTCAACAGTATAACACAATTTTTGAATCTATAATCACAATTTTTGAACTCTATATTCACAATTTTTGAACTCTATATTAAAAAAAATAAATAAAAAATCATTGGCTAAGAAAACGATGCCACTAACAGCACCATTATTCCATATGCGCATTTTGGACCAGGGTCCACCTTACAAGGTGGACTCGGGTCCATGGCATAACAATTGCCTGAATGCGCTTGCCGCATCATGTCGAAACTCGAAAGCCACAAGGCCGGCCATTTGACAATTTCATGCCTGTGATTAGCCTTAGGGTCAAATATACAGTTGTTATATTATAGACCGCGGTGCATAATCAATTATGCATCGCGGCCCATATACGGCGCCGTTTCTTTAAGTAAAGAAACGGTCCGCCGTTAGAGTTAACGGAGTCCATTTGTTTGGTGTATTAAACACCAACTGACAATACAGTATATCCAAACCGACATTGCAGTTATATCAAAATGATACTGTAGTTATAGTGAAATGAAACTGCAGTGTATATAAACTGAAACTGAATAACATTTCACATATTTGAGTGTATATTGTACAATGAAGCTGTAATTATATCAACATGATCATGTAGTTGTGTTTTAATAAAACTATAGTGTATATAAAATAAAATTAAATAACATTTTCACATATTTGAGTCTATAAATATCGAATGAAACTATAGTTATATCGAAATGAAACTGTAGTTGTGTTCAACTGAAACTGTAGTGCATACAAAATGACACTGAATAACAGAGTTACTTTTTGCAAAAGGGTGCAAAACGGCGGAAATAAACACTGTTAATTTTCATTTAAAAAAAAAGACGCGCGGTGCATAATCGATTATGCACCGCGGTGCATAATATAATTTGCCTCAAATATAACAGCATTCGCTTATACATTAGTTCCTCGTGAGAGAAAAAGAAGTGATCTGAGGAAGCGAAGCAAATTAGCAAGAATTATTGAATGAAAGCAACAAATCCAGATGATTAAATGAAACGCTATCTGAAACGACCTTCATATATACCATAAAGCGCAGATTAGCATTCCTAGTGTTGGAAAAAATAGCATGAAATAGTATGTTAAGTAGTTATGTAGTTATGTTATGATACAAATATACGTGGGGTCTATTTTTCATTTAGGTTCGAATCAAAGTAATAATGGATGAATGAGAAATTGATTAAAGTACACTTCTTATAAAATGAAGACGGGGAATACTCAGAAGAAACTTTTATTCTAGATTATTGAAAAGGGAAGTGCCAAGATATTTTAGGGAGGGTTTGAATTGTATACCTTAAATAAAAGTTCTCTGGTTTTTAAATCATAAATGCTATTACATCTACCATCTCCTATATATATACCAACACAACCATTGTTCTAGTACGCCGGGAGAGAATGGATTTCCAGAGCATTGTATTAGCAACATTGTTGGCCTGGACTTTTGTCCATGGCTTCTGTTTATTAGCAAAAAGATGTAGCAGTCTAGGCAAAAAGCTTCCACCAGGGCCAGTTCCATTGCCGATCATCGGAAACCTTCATCACTTGATTGGTAGGCAACCTCACAAATCCCTAGCCCTGCTAGCCCAAAAATTTGGTCCAATTATGAATCTGAAATTGGGCATGATAAACACAGTGGTCATTTCTTCATCCACCATAGCCAAACAAGCTCTCCAAAACCAAGACTTACTCTTCTCCTCCCGCCCAATCCCTGATGCCCTCAGAGCTCACAACCACGACCAACTCTCTCTCATTTGGCTTCCTGTCTCCTCTAAGTGGAGAACCCTTCGCAAGATCATGATTTCTTCCATGTTTTCGGGCAGTAAACTCGACACCAACCAGCAACTGAGGGTTAGAAAGATTGAGGAGCTTATTATGTACTGCCAGAATAAAAGCCATGTAGGGGAAGCAGTGGACCTTGGGCGTGCAGCTTTTAGGACTACCCTGAATTTGTTATGGAACACCATTTTCTCTAGAGATTTAGCTGACCCTTATTCGGATTCGGGCAAAGAGTTCAAAGAGTTGGTTTGGAAAATCATGGAGGAAGCTGGAAAGCCCAACTTGGTTGATCATTTCCCCTTTCTTGAAAAGTTTGATCCCCAAGGCTCAAGACGTCGCATGACAGGCTATTTCACCAAGGGGCTCGAGCTTTTCAAAGATTTGATTGATGAACGGCTGGAAGAGAGAAAAGTAAGAGGAAGAAGCAGAAATATTGATGTATTAGATTCACTTCTCAACATCAGCCAAGAAAGACCAGAGGAGATTGATAGGACTCAAATTTTGCATGTGTGTTTGGTATGTCAGTCTTCTTCAATTGCTATTGTTATTGCTAATTTGCTATGCATGCTTCCCTACTTTATTTGGACGTAATAATTTTTTTGATAATCTTTTGATCGTGTATAAAACATCACTTTGTCTCTTAATTGGGCTAGCCGGGTGCGAACACGGATTAGTCTGAATATGGTACGGGTTTAAAGGTGCATCCTACAATTAGGGTCTGTTCAGGACACCAACAAATTATGCTGTGGAACCATGTCCACCTTGCAAGGTGGACACGGTTCCAAAACTATTCATAATTATGAATATATAGTTCAAATATTATCAACATATAATTCTATAATTATGTACATAGAGTTGTGAACATAATTATGAACATATAGTTCTGTAATTATGAATATAGAGATTCAATAATTGTGAATATGAAATTCAAAAATTATGAATATATAGCTTTATAATTATGAACATATAGTTCAGTAATTATGAACATAGAGTTCTGTAATTGTGAATATAGAGTTCAATAATTATGAATATGAAGTTCAAAATGTATGAATATATAGCTTTATAATTATGAATATATAATTCAGTAATTATGAACATAGAACCGTGTCACTTTGCAAGGTGGACACGGTTCCACAGCATAACGATTGTAGGACACCTCATGGACTGACCAAAAATTAGTTGCATGTATCTTTGGTATATTATATTATTGGATCTTACAAGCACTATCATACATGTTAATAGGATTTGTTTGTTTCGGGGACGGATACCTCATCAAGCACATTAGAATGGGCAATTGCAGAACTTCTTAAGAATCCAAACACTATGGCAAAAGCTCAGGCTGAGCTCGCTGATGTTATTGGCAAAGGCAAGCAGTTACGAGAAGCAGATGTTATTCACCTACCTTACTTGCAATGTGTCGTAAAAGAAACCCTACGAATACATCCACCAACTCCATTTATTCTGCGTAAAGTTGAACAAGATGCAATCCTATGTGGATACACTATTCCTAAAGACTCACAAGTTCTAGTCAATGTATGGGCAATTGGGCATGACTCCAGTATTTGGGAAAACCCATTAATCTTCAACCCTGAGAGGTTTTGGAATTTACAAGTGGATGTTAAGGGGCAAGATTTTGAACTCATTCCATTTGGCACTGGAAGGAGAATTTGTCCCGCATTGCCATTGGCAATGCGGATGGTTCCAATAATGCTAGGGTCATTGCTAAACTCATTCCAATGGAAGCTTGATGGTGACATTACACCAATGGATTTGGACATGGAGGAAAAATCTGGCATTACATTAACTAAAGCTCAACCTCTTAGGGCCATACCTATTCCCTTTTAACATGTGCCACTCCCGTTCGTACGTGTTCTATAGCAATATTCAATAATGTGTTGCTCCAAAGTTGTTAAGGCATGTTTGCATGCCAAGGTTTGGGAGTTTGTTTATTTTTTGTATTAGTTTGTTTGTTATGCAAGTTTTTAGTCATGTATGTTGGTTGGACAAGTATATAAGTCGGACTTTGTCTATGTTTTTCTACAATTTTCATCTTCTTTATCGGTTTGTCAGGTAGAATTGTAATAAAATTAGCTTTCAATAAATATGGAGACATATTGTTGAGATATTTAATTTGATGATGTTAATTATCTATATTAATAATCATGTGTCTCTTTATTTTCTTTGCATTCATTTTTCATCATCTTGTTGGCACTATAAATTAAGTGTTTGTATTGAGGTTTAGACACAAGGGACAATGTATAATCAATTCTCCCTTTCTTCTTATTTGTTTGTATTCTACATGGTATCAGTCGCTAAGGTTTATACCTGCGTATAAACTCATCCATGACCGACGACAACCAGTCGCTGGCGCAGCCTCCCCAACCTCAACCCAAAATTGAACCAAACTCTTCCTTTTACCTTGGTCCTCAAGATCGACCGGGTGATTTCATAATCCCGACACGTTGTTTGACCAGAAACAACTATGATGGTTGGGTTGCTGACATACAAACGGCGTTGGAGGCACGGCAAAAATTTGATTTCCTTAATGGAATGATCACTAGACCGACTCCACCTTGTTCTCAGTCGGATTGGACCACAATCAATACTATGCTTATTTCTTGGCTAATGAACACCATTAGTCCCTGAGGTAAAACGCTCTCTTGCTAAATACAGGAATGCCAAAAAAGTTACGGGATACTCTCGAGAAAAGATTTGCAGTGATTAATGGGCCACACATTCAACAATTAAAATCATCTATTGTTAAATGTGAGATGTCTACGAATATGTCTTTGTCCAAATATTTTGGCTAGTTGTCAGCACCGCGGGAAGAATTACATACCCATGAGCCTATTATTAAATGTTTCTATTGTGTCTCTTGTACCGCAGACAGTGAACATGAGGCACGACGAGAAAACGGCAAGCTACATCAATTTTTAATGGGTCTTTGTTCAGAGTATTATTTTATATGTGATTATAATTAAATGATTAAAAGTATTATTTTCCATTTCAAAACATTAGGTAAGAAACTACTTGGTTGGCGTGAATGGCGGTGCAATCTTGTGCCTTAAGAGAGGTCAGGAGTTCGAATCCCCTCTCGTATGAAAAAACTAATTTGGACAACACTTTACCCCTTAATTGAGCCGACTCGGTACAAACAGAATAAAAATTAGTCTGAGTATAGTACGAGCTTAAAAGTGTCTCCTACCGATAGAGCCCGCTCAGAACACCTAAAAACAACACTTCTGAGTGGGTGCATAGGACTATCGCTCTCAGTTAGGCCACCTACTTGTGCTGGAGCAATAACTGTGATGGGTAATCAACCACCACAAGTTTGGCGTTATCTGCAAATTAGATCAGGATCCATTTTTTTAATGGATCTTAATCTAAAATGATATTTGTTCATATTAAGTGTCAACCACTGCGTTATATTTAATAATATCATTATGGATTATGTTCATAATCCTAAATTTTATTGTCATAAACTCATAAATACTAAACTAAATATACATTATATGTATTTCAATTCATTTTAAAGTAGCTAGGTTCATGTTTTTTCTTCAATATGTTCATAAAAATGAAATTTAATCCACATAAACATTATATTACAACATATAATGTTTAATAGCATTCATCTTGTACTATGTTAATAATATTAATTAGTTTCATATGTCTATAAAGTATAAACCTAAACATCAATGTTGATATATAAACACTAAACCAAATGTATATCATATGTAGTATTTCTATTCACCCTATAGCAGGTTTATAATGTTCCTTTTATATATTCACAATGCAAAAACAAAGTTTTATGTATATAAACATTATACTATAGACGCATCATGTTTAATAACATTCATGTTGTACTATATTCATAATATTTGTTCTATATGTCTAAGAAACATAAATTTTAATGTCTATAAATACTAAACTAAATGTACATCATATATATTTCCATTTACTTCATAGTAAGTTCATAATGTTTCTTCTATATATTCGTGAAAATAAAGCTTATTATATATAAACATTATACGGAGTACTAAAGTAATGAATTTATTCTTAATTTTTCCTTTTATTTAACAAATAAAATCAATGTATAAAAAAGAGTTAATTCCATTTTTAGTCCTAGATTTATAGGTGGTAGTCCACTTTTAGTCAGTGTCAATTTGATTGTAGTGTATTTTTATCCAAATAAATACCCGGAGTATTGGGTAATCGATCCACAGGGAAGTGGGGTATTAAGCACCAGTTACTAAATTATTCTATGAAGCTAAGCCTAATGATTGACTTGGATGGTTGCATTAAATAAATAAAATAAAGCAATGATTCAGGGTAATGAAAACAATAGAGAGAGACTGAGGGCCCGTTTACTAACAGAAAACTGTTTTCTGTTTTCTATTCTCTGTTTTTCGAAAATTCTCTGTTTTCAATTCTCTGTTTTCTATTCTTCTGTTTTCGAAAACTGAAATTGAAAACGTGTTTACCTGTACTTATTTTCGAAATCCATTCTCCATTTATTAAATTAAAAATGTACCACATACATATATTTATAAGTTATTTCGTGACAAATTAAAATGCCATTACAAAACATATTAATTGCAATAATTTAAAATAAGTTGTTTCGTGACGAAATGTGATTACAAAACATTGTAAATAAAATTGAGTACACCATCAATGATTATAATTTGCCCAGAGTAAATATATATAAGTTGTTTCTATTCTCTGTTTCTTATTTTCTGTTTTCGAAAACTAAAATTGAAAACTTGTTTACGGGTACTTATTTTTAAAATTTATTCTCCACTTACTAAATTAAATATGTACTATATATATATATGTGTGTGTGTGTGTGTGTGTATATATATATATATATATATATATTTATTTATTTATTTATATATATATATATTTATAAGTTATATGTATATAAATTATACAAAATATTTATCTAATCTCATTTATATGTATATTATTCTGTCAATAGCCCAATATTTGTATAAAAAACATTCTGCCAAGTGCTATTCATTTTTCTAATAGCCCAATAGCCCCAATTTCAATAGCCCAATAACCCCAATTCAATTATACAAAACACAGAACACAATATATGAAATCCCTTATTCCCTTCTCGCCTAACACAGAACACAAAAAACATTCTGCAATGCCAAGGCGTTGAGTTCGACGGCAAATTATATGGGGGCAAACCCTGTATGAAATTTGAAACGAAGGAAGCTAAATGATACTCCTTGGCACAAGTTTAAACGGCTTTATATTCAGACTCCTTGGTACGAGTTTAAACGGCCTCATATCTTTCAAGGCTCCTTGGCACGAGTTGAAACGACCTTATATCTTTAAGTTGTAGTGTCGAGACTTTCTTCCACTGTATACTTTCGAGTGTTATATGCTCTCAAGTGGTGTACAAGCAATTCTTGAGGGGGCATTTGTAGACACTTAAATTTTGATAAATATTGATTATTTATCAATATTAATATATTTGAAATATTTTGGATAATATTGATATTATCTAATTTGTTAATTAGATAATATCAAAAGAGTTTGAACTTATCAAAACTCTCTATCCTACAGCTATAAATAGGGCATTTCATTTCTATGTAATCACACAAATCCTAGAAAAAATCATGTAAACATCTAGAAATATATATTATTCAGAGATCATAATGAAATGAATGTGATCCTGAAAGTAAAAGCCCCTCCTCCAATCCAATCATGCCTGTTGATCCAAACCTCTATTGAAAATCAAGACATTTGAACCTGGAGGCCCTTCAAGAAGAACAAGCTATATATACAAGCCCTTCTTTGAAGATCAAGCCACTTGAAACCCGGAGGCCCTTCAATGGTGGAGTGTTCAAGACATCCAAGAATCAGAGGACCATTCAGAGACTTGTACCCACTCCCATTGATACTCAATGTAACTAGAATTTTGAATATTAAATATACATTATTCAGTTGTCTTTGTTCACACAGGTAATTATGACAATGTACCAAATATAGTAGATTACCATGAAATAATAATTATTATGAAAGGTAATAAATGATATTAGCCCCGAAACTTAATAACAATAATTAATAATGTCTATTAATAATAACTACAATAAAAGCAAAACTGTAATTAAGGGATGCCAAATACTAATCTCAATTTACCACATAATAATTAACCATGACTATTATGATACTAAGGGAGACTAAAGTTAAGGTAATAACCAAATTATCATTATACAGACAATATACCAACTATATTACTTTTGTCATAAAATTAAATATTTAACATTATTATTATGGCCCTGAAAATTATTGATGGATTAAAAAAACATAATCAACTTAAACAATAGTTTGTAATTCTTAATGGCCAAAATAACAATTAAATCCTTAAATCCTTAATGTCTCAAAATAGTTCAAGACAATAATTATAGCATTTAATCACTCAAATTAAACTCATAAATCTCAATGGCCCAAGTGAATTATAACATGGATGAAAAAAATTGTCTAGTACTGAAATAGACAAAAAACTTAATATTATTACCAACGATGAATACCATTAACAAAATATGGCAGTTAGTAATAATTAAAGCTTAATAAACATCTTATAATAAAAAAAAAGCTAGAATTATTATTAAAACAAAAAATATCAATCCAAATGGTAGGATCCATACTTTAATGACCCAAGATAGGTCCCAAATAGCTTGTTCAAAAAAAAAAAAGAGAAACCAAACAAGTTGCCTTAGTAGGCCATAATGTCCTAAATTGGCCTAAGGATCCAAAATTGAATGATATTTTAATAATGAATTTAAGTTAATAATATGCTAAATCCAACCTTAATGCATGTTTTTCTAAATGTATAATAAAATAATGAGAAAATTTCAATTTTGGTCCACTGACTATTGCACTTGTGTTAATTGCAACACTTGACTATCAAAAATGTTAATTTAGTACCTTGACTATGCAATTTCTATCAATTTTGGTCACGCCGGCCAAATTACCGGCGAATTGTCATCGGAAAAACTTAAGTCAACAGATGGACTGAATTGGAAGGGGCAAAATAGTCTTTTCCAATCCACTATCGCCTGAGACCTCAGCCAACTCTTCTCCAATCCTTCTCTGATGTGATTCGCAAGAGAATACTTATCAAATCTGCAATTTCCCTTCCAAACTCCTCTCCGATCCTCCTCTGATGTGAATAGCAGGAGAATACTTCTCTTATTCCGATCCTCCTATGCAATTCCCCTTCCAGACGGAGCGCTGCTACCATGTCCTCTCTCAGAACATCCAGAGATGGCCTCTCCCCTGCAAATCGCCCTGATCGCCAACCAAATTTGGCCCCTCCTCAAATCTCGGGAAATCGGACACAATTACGCAACAAATCATCAATTGCATCATCAATCTGACCTTCCTGCGACCATCTCGATGATTTTGGAAAATTTCATATTTCCAGCGACATCACCGTTGCCGAAAGCCGCCCCACCGCCGCCGGTGCCACCGGTGAGGAGCCAAGAAATCGGAGAGGATTTTGTCGTCGGTGAAGCGGTCGTTGGGGAGATGGGCGGGGAAAGAGTGGCCGTAGGGGTTGTGGTTGGCTTGAATAGGAGTGATTAGGAAATTGTTGTTGCCGGTGTCGGCAAAGGAATCTCCGAATATGAGAATGGCTGGGAATCTCGGCGGGGGAGTGGTGGCGCTGCAGCTGCAGATGGCGGTGATAGAAATGAAGAATAGCAGTATGAGAAGAGTGAAGGAAGAAAACAACATGAAATGTCAATTTTGCCCTCCCATTTAAGTTTAATTGTTGACTTCCAATTTTCCGGTCACATTTGGCCGGCGTGATCAAAATTGATAAAAATTGCATAGTCAAGGTACTAAATTAACATTTTTGATAGTCAAGTGTTGCAATTAACACAAGTTCAATAGTCAGTGGACCAAAATTGAAATTTTCTCGAAAATAATTATTTAATAAATATACATAGCATATATTATTAACTATAAATTGTAAAACTTGAGACAATTCAATTTACACCTTGACATTAAATTAAAATTCAAATAGCAAATTAAAACTTAATATTTGTCCCAAATTGAATGATAATTTAATAATTAATTAAGGAGAAGTTAAACTTGAACAATTAACTAGAATAAGTCGCCAAGCACCTTGTGCACAGATGACACTCGGGTTGGACTCCCATATGGGAGGTTGTGAGTTCGAGCCTCAGTGGAGGTGTTAATAGTAATACTACATTGTAATAGAGTCAGTGGCATTCAAAAAACTAGAATAAGTCTAAATATGATGATGGATCAACTAAAGCAAGCCCAATAAACTAAAATAGGCCCAAAAGTTTTTTTTTTTTTAAAACAGACTAAGTCTGCCCAAATGGGCATGACCCGGCCCAATCCTATAAGCCATCATCTTCTTCTTCATGTTAATTAATCAGCAGCAACTCTATCTGCCGTGTGAATCAACCAGCGCCACTGAAGGTCTGATGCTACGAGGGGCAGCGACAGCAATGCCTGAAGAAGGAAGCAGTGACGGCCGGATCGAGCGCCGCCTGAAGGGGAGATGACGGCAGCAAGCAACATCCGCCACCGTCCTCACCTGCAATACCAAGACACGCCGTTGCCATTGTTCTATTTGTTTCCAGAAAACCAACGCCATAACCAGAAGGGGAGAACAACAGATTTTTTTTTTTTTTGTTAACTGTAGCTGCCGATTACTTCCCTAGTAGCAGTCGCCGGAAACCCTGCCTCGCCTGTTTATCTTTGTCGCAGCACCAAGGTTCGCCGCCAACCGCCTGAAAAACCAGCGCCACGCCGACGGCCTTACGGAGAGAGAAAGACAACCGGCGACAAGAAGAACAAGCGAACGACCGCCACCAGTGATTCCAAGTCGCGCCCTCGTCGCCTACCGCTAAAACTAATTGTGGTGACCTGAAAAACGAAGCACCGGCGACTCCTGAAACCAGTTCCAAGGTCGCCAGCGAATGCATTCGAAACCAGTGCTGTGCTTAAGCCTCCTCGTTTCCCGACCAAAACAAATCGGTGGCGGCAAGTTCCAAAAGCATAACAATGTATATGTATTGAAATTGCACCGTGACACTTGAAAATTAAAAGCAATGTATTTTTACTTGTTAATTAGGTTATGCAGTAGTTACGTTCATTAATTAAACTTGTTTAAGCAAATGTAAATAATGAAAGCTAAAAGCATAAAGAATGTAAAAAACACAAAGAAATGTTACGCAGTTCGGAGCTCCTTCTCCTACGTCTGCGGGGCAACCCATGTCTGCCCAATCCACTATAGATGTTCACCAAAAGGAGTATTACAAGAGGTAAATACAGATGGCCTCCAGCCTTTACCACTACCACTCTTTCTAACACCTATCCAGGATTGACACACGAATACCCGAACAATCTTCACAAGATGCTTCAGCAGTAGCACGTACTGATCATGTAGTACAGATTAAATATTCTTAAGAATTAAATAATAAAACACATTATAATCAAAGGCTTTGTAAATCAGAAGTGTGCTCTTGAATATTAATCTCAAAGTTGGCAATTGTCTTCTTTCGAACAACTTCTTTATATAGTATACAGTAAGCCTTCATTTGAATCCCTCAATCATAGCCTTTTGCTTTGTTGAATAATTCTCAGCCACAAAATTTTGTCTCTTTGAAAGCTTCATGCGCTGATTGCTGACCAATTCATACTGTCCACTAATTTCACATTGCATGGTCCAAAAATCTATCAACTATAAATTAATTCTTTAATTAAACTAATAACATCACTTACAAAATAAAATAGCCAATAATAAGGTTTTAATGTGTAAATACTTTTACACTTACAATCTCCCCCTTTGGCATTTTATTTGGTAAAACTCAAGTATCAAATACTTTGGGCAAGAATCAATTTAATTTTATTTATAGCCCTTAGTATAGGTACTTAACAAGACACAAAAAATATAAAACCAAAAAATAAAATAACAAATTAAGTTCTTTTTGGACCATTTTTGAATAGAGTACCTGATTAGAAATCTTCAATTCTTGGATCACACACAGAAGCATTGAATTCATAGCATACCACTTCATAGATTAACCAAATATTTCATCATAGTCTTTACCAAAAAAACCATACTGATCCAATACGTCCAAAAGATACCATAATAATCCAAAAGATTCAAAATCTCCAAAAGTTACCCCATAATACTCCGTAATACTTCCCCTTACTCCAAAACTCCCCCTTTTTGCCAAATAAATGACAAAGGAAGGTGAACATCATAATAGTGGATTAGATTTATCGTGCAGACGGGGTGCCCAAAACTGAGCCGTCATCAGCATAATCAGTATCAGATATCATACACCAAGAAGATAAAGCTTTATAAGCAATCCCATCCAACATAGTCTTCAGAAATAATCTCATCAAGTAGATAATCCAAGAAGAATCCAAAAAGGTGATGATTATAAAATGAGACCCTAGAGATTATGATAAGCCAAATAAAACGATAACCCACCGAGATAATCCAAAAACTGATAGAGTCTTGTAAGAAAATCCATATATACCCAATAAGTCCAATATAACCGAAAATACCCAATAAATACACAACTTGAATTTGTTCATAAGAGATTAAGAAGAACTCCCCCTCAAAATGTACATCGTGATTGTTTCCTTTGCCAAGAATTTCACATTAGCTTGAAGCTGTAATTGGGACTCCATAATAAGTTATTTGCTTTGTTTGAACCTGCAGAAGATTTTTTTTTTTAAAAAAGAGCCCTAGAGCCATGCACACGCAACTTACAAACAACTCAGCAAAACACATAAGAAAGAAAAAAAAATTCAGGAATTTTCAATTCTCAATTCGAGTTAAACAAATTATCAAATAAAACAGTAATCACATTCATGTAAAGCAAGCCAAAGATTCAAAATAAATCAAATTCAGACACAGACACATATGAACCAAGTTTAGGCACAGATTCATACCAGATATCACGGAAAACACACAAATAAACAATTGAAGCACAGATAGCGCGGGAAACACATGAATAAACACAAATACGGTCATGACCGGTCCAAACAAACCACAATCACATAAACATAAAGTAACACAAGAGAATAAACACATTAATCAAATTGCACCAAATTAAACGAACAAAAAGGAACACTTTAGTCCATGCAAATTAAACGAGCACTTTAAAGAGTAACCCAGGCAAATTAAATGTAAAAAGGACATGTAGTGAACATACAGAAACAACTAATAACCAAACATAAAGAGTAACCCAGGCAAATTAAACGAGCACTTTAAAGATAAAAATTAAACGAACCAGTAAAGAGAATGAATCCAGAATGATCAAATGTACCTGATGTGTGAATAAATTCAGAGATACACATATGTAGAAGTTGGAATGAATAATTCATGTTCAATTTTAAAGCCACTCACATAAAATAAAAGACAAAATTCATCTTAGGCACATTTAAAACAGAGAAATATATATATATATATATATATATATATATATATATATATATATATATATATATATATATATATATATATTTATTTATATTTATATAAATGACAAACGAAGACTGTGAAAGAAGGTTGCCAGAAAAAAAATGTAACACATTAGGATTCTTAAACTCGGGTATTGAGGTAATACCAATTAAAGGAGAAGAATTAGAGTGTGTACCAGCTTCCTGAGTGTTTGAAGCCTTCAAAGTACTTACGGTCAGATTGAGTTTTCACATCATCAAAATGAGACACCTTCCTCTTTTCTGCAGTACCTGAAACAGACAGTTTCTCCTTTCCCTTTCGGGAAGTTTTAGACAGAGGTACAGTGATTATGGGAACCGATTCTTGGGTAGGTGAAACAGATTTTGTAGGCTACTAAATTTTCAGTACTTCTAGGTAAATTGTGAGTTAATGGATCATATGGATCACCAGGTAAAGGCAGATTTTGTACGCCAAAATTATCATGAGATACGGTAGACACAAATTGATCAGGCAAGGAAACGCTAAAAACAATTTTTCTAGAGGAAGATAGATAGGGCACAGTGTCTAAAGACGCAGAAGAGACGGGAAATACCACATTGTGAGAAGATGCGAGGGACACAGGTTCTAGTAGAGATGAATCTGAAACAGCGGCTGTCACAGGAGGAATTGTCCAGGGTGCAGCGGAGATGTGGCGGGCAAGTGCAAGCAGTTGTCGTTTTTCCTTGTCCGTGAGTCCTTCTAGAAGGGAAGAATGTTGCTTGATGGTGGCACACTCAGATTGTACATGTCCAAAGCCCTCCCATTCATAACACTTGATTCCTTTATTGTTGGACCTTTCTTTGGACTGTCCTGGACGTGAGACAGACTGTTTGAAGTTTGACGCCCCTGTCCTATGCACTGTTTTAAACGGTGTTGCTCCCTTTTGTGCATTTCTGTTGCGTGTGTTTTTGGATACCTGTTTCAAAATTTTGGAAAACTGTTTAGTCAAGAACGTAACTGTATCATCACTAGTTTCATCTAAATCGGATACAACATTATTTTCTTCAGCGGCAAAAGCTATATTTTTTTGTTTTTTCGTTTTTGTGTGATCAGTTAAATTTCCATTTCATAGGTTCTAAGATTTCCCATTAATTGAGTAACAGTTTTGTTCTCCCAGCCGTCGTGTTCCTGAATAGCCGTGACTTTCATTTTGAACCTCGGGGGTAAGGATCTCAATATTTTCTTAACAAGCTTTGCTTGCGAGAATGGTTCACCAAGGACCATTGCACGATTCGCCAGTTCCTGTATGCGTGTGTGAAATTCGATGACTGTCTCATCCTCATTCATGCGAAGTTCTTCGAATTCTGACTGGACCAGTTGCAACTTAGACTGTTTTACCGATGTAGTTCATTCGTAAGTAGACTCAAGAGCCTCCCAAGCACCTTTAGCTGAAGGAATACCTGCAACAATTGAAAACTGGCTTTCATGCATAAGAGAATAAATTGTGTCTAAAGCCTTATCATTGTTTCTTGCATTGGTTATCTCTGTTTGAGTCTACTCAATCTCTGGCTTAGTGACTTTTATTCCATTTGTGCTGGAACTGGGTTTAGTGGGATGTGTCCAACCTGACACCACAGACCGCCATACGGCTTCACCTTTAGCTTTTAGATGCGTACGGGTGCGAGCCTTCTAATATGCGTAGTTGTCGCCGGTCAACTGAGGAAGGACTTTAGTTCGATCCATTCTGTAACACTTAACACCACGTAAGATCAAACAAATAAGTAATAAACAGATAAATAATAAAAGCCGCTGAAGATATGAATTCAAGAGGCACGGAATCGCCAGATCGATAGACTAATAAATTAAGTCTACAGGCTCTGATACCAATTGAAATTGCACCGTGACACTTGAAAAATAAAAGCAATGTATTTTTACTTGTTAATTAGGTTATGCAGTAGTTACGTTCATTAATTAAACTTGTTTAAGCAAATGTAAATAATGAAAGCTAAAAGCAAAAAGAATGTAAAAAACACAAAGAAATGTTACGCAGTTCGGAGCTCCTTCTCCTACGTCTGCGGGGCAACCCATATCTGCCCAATCCACTATAGATGTTCACCAAAAGGAGTATTACAAGAGGTAAATACAGACGGCCTCCAGCCTTTACCACTACCACTCTTTCTAACACCTATCCAGGATTGACACACGAATACCCGAACAATCTTCACAAGATGCTTCAGCAGTAGCACGTACTGATCATGTAGTACAGATTAAATATTCTTAAGAATTAAATAATAAAACACATTATAATCAAAGGCTTTGTAAATCAGATGTGTGCTCTTGAATATTAATCTCAAAGTTGGCAATTGTCTTCTTTCGAACAGCTTCTTTATATAGTATACAGTAAGCCTTCATTTGAATCCCTTAATCATAGCCTTTCGCTTTGTTCAATAATTCTCAGCCGCACAATTTTGTCTCTTTGAAAGCTTCATGCGCTGATTGCTGACCAATTCATACTGTCCACTAATTTCACATTGCATGGTCCAAAAATCTATCAACTATAAATTAATTCTTTAATTAAACTAATAACATCACTTACAAAATAAAATAGCCAATAATAAGGTTTTAATGTGTAAATACTTTTACACTACAATCTCCCCCTTTGGCATTTTATTTGGTAAAACTCAAGTATCAAATACTTTGGGCAAGAATCAATTTAATTTTATTTATAGCCCTTAGTATAGGTACTTAACAAGACACAAAAAATATAAAACCAAAAAATAAAATAACAAATTAAGTTCTTTTGGACCATTTGTGAATAGAGTACCTGATTAGAAATCTTCAATTCTTGGATCACACACAGAAGCATTGAATTCGTAGCATACCACTTCATAGATTAACCAAATATTTCATCATAGTCCATACCAAAAAAACCATACTGATCCAATACGTCCAAAAGATACCATAATAATCTAAAAGATTTCAAAATCTCCAAAAGTTACCCCATAATACTCCCCCTTACTCCAAAACTCCCCCTTTTTGCCAAATAAATGACAAAGGAAGGTGAACATCATAATAGTGGATTAGATTTATCGTGCAGACGGGGTGCCCAAAACTGAGCCGTCATCAGCATAATCAGTATCAGATATCATACACCAAGAAGATAAAGCTTTATAAGCAATCCCATCCAACATAGTCTTCAGAAATAATCTCATCAAGTAGATAATCCAAGAAGAATCCAAAAAGGTGATGATTATAAAATGAGACCCTAGAGATTATGATAAGCCAAATAAAACGATAACCCACCGAGATAATCCAAAAACTGATAGAGTCTTGTAAGAAAATCCATATATACCCAAGAAGTCAAATATAATCGAAAATACCCAATAAATACACAACTTGAATTTGTTCATAAGAGATTAAGAACCCCCCCTCAAAATGTACATCGTGATTGTTTCCTTTGCCAAGAATTTCACATTAGCTTGAAGCTGTAATTGTGACTCCATAATAAGTTATTTGCTTTGTTTGAACCTACAGAAGATTTTTTTAAAAAAAGAGCCCTAGAGCCATGCACACGCAACTTACAAACAACTCAGCAAAACACATAAGAAAGAAAAAAAATTCAGGAATTTTCAATTCTCAATTCGAGTTAAACAAATTATCAAATAAAACAGTAATCACATTCATGTAAAGCAAGCCAAAGATTCAAAATAAATCAAATTCAGACACAGACACATATGAACCAAGTTTAGGCACAGATTTTTTTTTTTTTTTTTTTTTTTTTATGAAAGCTTAAGTGTATATCATCACCTAACAAAGGCAGGTTAGCCATACAAAGTTTCTTGGCCCAAAAGTGACCAAGTATCGTAATGCAAGGGGCATGCTGCCCTACAGGACTTGGCCCCAAAGTGGCCAAAATTTGAACGATCATTAAAGAAATTAAGTTGCCTTACAAAACAGCAAGGCCATTCGGCTATTCAGAATCCAAAAAACAAACCAGAGCACATCTTCATCCTAGTGCATAACCTTGATCTTCCCAAGAACAAGTTTGTAAGTGTAGCCCTCTTTTTACACGCCATTCATACCACCAGCCTTGCATTAGCTGCTAGCCCAAGCACTTGTTTTATCTAGTCCCACTTCATTGCCATTGGTCCTTCACCCATTCATGCCATTATCCCTCATGCCATTCCAAGGAGATCTTAAACTTTGCCCCTAGACTTTCACCCTTCATGACCCCTAAGCCTTTACCCCAAAAGCACGAGGTCAATCCCTCCGCACAGATAACTGTGTTTTACCGGAGGGACCATTTATGCCCCCACTTAAGGCAATAAAGCCCACCCTTAACTTACAAGATGGTACTCCTTGCTGGTGCAAAACACTTGCACAAGGAGCCCATGTGACCTTATAAGCCAAGCAATGGTAGCTTAGGAACACTATTCTTGAGCCGCAAGATGGTGCCCCCTACTAATGCCAAGACTGCATAGGGAGACCATTTCTCCTTGTTGTTCAAGCAATAGTGGAGCTCAGTGCAGCCACAAGACTGAACCAAACATCAAAGATTCTTCCATTGCCTGATTTTTTTTTTTTTTTTTTATCATTCTTCTTTCTGCCACTTTTTTCTTTTTCTTTTTTCTGTTTTCAATTCATTCTCTTTATCCTTAGAAAGCCTCCCCAAGCCCCCATCAGAGTTTAGACTAGAGGCAAAGCCAGACCTTCTCAGATGGCAACTAAAACCATCATTCACAAACCCAAGGACATAGCCTAGGAATCATTCTTATTCTTCAAGATGAAACCCCTTACTAGTGCAAGAGCACTTGCATAAGGGGATCATTTACCCTTGGAGGATAAGCAATGTTCAAGATAAACCAAGTGCTCAGACCTGCAACCAATTAAATCCAACAAACATGTCTCAAGCCCAAAGAAGAGAGCTATACTTACCTAGCTGTTCTTATGAAGATCAACATTCTGCTCTCAAATTCTGATGTTTTCCCAGTTTCGTTTTCCAGTTCCAAGTTAAGGCCCAGCCTCAGGTTTTCCTACTGCAAAAGACACTCCTCAGATGCTGCACTAGGTGCACCATCTTCCTTGGAGCCAGAACTGATCTGCCACACCCTCAATTGTTGACGAATTTCATCAGGTGTGGCTTAAATCCTTCTTAATCCCCTGGGTCCCAAGTTCTTCTATCAAAAAGCATGCACTTGATCACATCCACCCCAGGCAAAATAATAAAATGCGGGAAGCCCTCTAGAGCCAATGTGTAAGAGAATCTCCTTGGAAGAGCAGTAGGTCTTAGGAAAATGATATTTTGTCCTTTGCAACAGTCCAGCAAACCCTGAGCAATGCAATTTACTTTGGGGGCACACCTGATCCAAGCGATTTCCAGTTCCTGGTGTTTAGTTCTCATCAATCCATTGTTCCAGCTAGTTTCTACTTGCACCTTGCTAATCTTTTTGCATCTGCACCACTTCCAAAAGTTCAGAAGGGCCTGTTCTAGTAGATTTCCAACACCTGAATATACACCTGCCAACATAAATTCCCCTTGGGCATTTCTTGCAAAGAAGCTACAACCCCCATCTGTGATAGCCAAATTGATCTTTACCCATCCAATTGGTGGCTTATTCCATCTTAAAGTTCTGATTATTCTTGAGCACCCAAACTCTTTGGTCCTTCTTAGAATATGCTCCCAGTTTGGAGGGAATGGCTCCCAAGCAGGCCATCTTCTCATAATGCAATTTGCCACCTCCCTTGCCACTTTAAAAACAATTCTAGCTCTAGAGGGCCTTCCCTCCCCATGTTTACATTGGTTTAAATACACCCACAATTCCCAAAGAATGATTACTGGTAGCCTTTCTGAAATGAACTTCAAGAGTCTGTTTTTGAATTTCCTTTGCCACCAATCAAAGCAGGTCTGTCTTACTGTCCTTATTTGCAGGCCAAGACCCAAAGATTTAGAAAAGTATGACCATACCCCATATGCTGTGTCCCCTTTACAAAAAGCATGCTGCAAGGTCTCCACTCCTGGCTGGACACAACAGGTGCATTTTGATGTCAAGTGATACCCAAACTTTGTCAATTTGTCATCGGTGGGCACTTTGTCCTTGAATACTCTCCAAGCTAAGAAAGATGCTTTCCAAGGAATATGTTTTGCCCAAATATTTCTGTGCCAAAATTGGCTTTGTACATTCTGCTCAGGGTTTTGCCTTCCCATCAGCTTTTTGGCTGTTGCCAGGGTAAATACCCCATTGTTGGCTGGTCTCCATTTGGCCACATCACCCCTTTCCTGCCTTAAAACCACACTTGTTAATTCTCTTTGAACCAGTGCAGGTAGGCCATCCAGCTTCCACTTGCTCCCATCCCACATATCCCTCAATTTTTGCCTAGACTGTGTCTTACCACCCACATTGTGCATGCTAGCCACAGCCCCCCTTCCAGACCAATTATCCCACCAAAAGCTTAACTCCCCCTTCCCAACCTGCCACACTATTTCCTTTTCTACTTTGTTTCTTGCTTCAAGCATCCTTTTCCACACATGGGACTCTCCATACTGCCAAGTTTTGCACACAGGATGTGATTTATCACAGTATTTTGCCTTCAGGAAATCTCCCCAGAGGGACTTGTTTGCCCTGAAGTTCCACCATAATTTTGCACCTGCAGCTTCTGCCACAACACTTAGGCTTGTGAACCCCACCCCACCTTCCTCCACTGGCTTGGCCAGGTTGGCCCAAGAGCTCCAATGGTATTTGTTTTTTCCTTCAAACTTTCCCCAAAAGAAATCTGCTATGACCCCTTCCAGCTTTGTTATCACTGTTTTTGGGGGACCTATTGCATAAAAAACATATGTAGGCATAGCCTGCAACACAGATTTGATTAGCACAGCCTTGCCCCCTTGGGACAAGTGCCTATTTTGCCACCCTTTGCATTTTGATGTTACTTTTGAGATTAGGGGGGAGAATAGGCTGACCCTTTTTCTGCCTAGGTACACTGGACAGCCCAGATAGGTGAAGGGGAACTCTTTTTTCTGAAAACCAGTTGCCCCACTCACCTTGCTCACAGCCATATTAGAAGCTTTGGGGTGCATGTAAAAGGCACTTTTTGCCTTATTTACTAGCTGTCCAGATTGTTTTTCATATACCTCAATTGCTTCCATGGTTTTATTAATGGTTTTTCCAGATGAGAATATTACCATGTCATCAGTAAATGAGAGGTGATGGATATGGGGCCCTCCCTCAGGTTGACTGAAGCTGGCCCCATTTTTAGCAATTAGCTTTGCCAGCAGCTCAGCAGCTATTATGAATAGACTAGGTGACAATGGATCACCTTGTCTCAACCCTCTAGTGGCATGGAAGAAACCTCTTTGTTCCCCATTCACTATCACTGAGTACCAAATATTGTTTATTGTTCTGTCCACAAGATTTATCCATGTGTCACAGAACCCCAGCCTCCTTAGAACATTCTTGACACAAGACCATGACATTCTATCATAGGCCTTGGTCATATCAAGCTTTAAGACAATATCTTCATTAGAGGCTGTGATTCCATGACACAATTCTTGAGCAAGCAGGATATTATCAGTTATATTTCTATCTCTAACAAAACCTGCTTGCCAAGGTGAGATTATTCTGGCTAGCACAGTGGCTAGCCTCTGAACCATGATTTTGGTCACCACCTTACTGCAATAGTTACTTAGGCTTATAGGCCTAAATTCAGCAAATGTTGCTGGGTTAGATACCTTTGGCAGAAGTACTATTGCAGTATGGGATATACCTCTAGTTAAGCTTTTGCCTTCAAAGAACTCTTGGACAACCTTACCTAGATCATACTTGATTATGTCCCAACATGATTGATAGAACCCCCCACCAAAGCCATCTGGCCCAGCTGCACTTTCCTTGCTCATGCTAAACACACTGCATCTTATTTCCTCCAATGTTGGAATTGCAGTGAGCCTAGCATTTTCCTCCTCGGATACCAACTCCTGTAAGCATTCAAATACTAAGGGGTTAAGAAGTATTTCCTCCTCTGTGTACAGAGTTTGGAAATATTTGGCTGCCAAATCAGCTATCTCCTCCTGCTTTTCCACCCATACCCCACTCTCATTTTTTATTCTGTGTATATATTGTTTTTTTCTTCTCTCTGTCACAACCCCATGAAAATACTTTGAGTTTCTTTCCCCCTCCACGACCCATTGGATGTGTGCTTTCTGTTGCCAGAAGCCCTCTTCAATCCTAACTTGCCTCAGCAACTCAGCTTGGGTTTTTTTATATAACAGAATATTCCCCTCATTAGGTGCACTCTGCATTTCCTCCTCTAGACCCCTCACTTTTTCTTCCAACTCCCTCACTTTCTCAAAGATATTCCCAAAAACTTCCCAATTCCACTTTTTTAACACAGCTCTCACTTTTTTTAACTTTGTGGAAAACCTGAACATAGCATTTCCTACTACATTCTCCTTCCAGGCATCCCTTACCACTCCCAAAAACTTTTCATGACAGCACCACACATTCAAGAAAGTAAATGGCTTTCTTCCTATCCTTATGTGTGGATCCATTTGGACTACAAGAGGTGCATGGTCTGATGATGATTTGGATAGGTGCTGCACATGTGATTGCAGAGCAGCCTCCCAGCTCCCATTCACCACACACCTATCCAGTCTCATCCAAATTGCTTGATCACCCATTCTGCCATTCCACCATGTGAAGGTGTTGCCATAAAAGCTTGTTTCCCTCAAATCAGCTTCATCAAGGCAGGCCTGAAACTCCGTGCTTTTGTTCCTATCATATGGATTCCCTCCTTTTTTCTCTTCAGGTTTTAGTATGCAATTGAAGTCACCCATAACAGCCCAAGGTTCTCTTCCATTCTGCCTTTCAGCCATGTTTTTTATATTTTCCCATAGTTCATTTCTTACCCTCCTGTTGCAACTTGCATATACAAATGTGAGCAGAACCTTGTTATTAATCTCTGGCATTTTCATTCTTACTGAGATCATCTGGTCTTCCACCTCCTCAACTTCCACTTCTGTTCCAAGATTCCAAAGAATCCATATGTTTTCATTAGCAACACAATTATCACTGTTCCACCCCAACTTAAAGTTCAGCTCTTTGATTCTGTCTGCAGATCTAAATGGTTCCAGGATACAAAGAACACTTGGCTTGTGCTTTCTCACCAAGTTTTTTAGCCTGTGAAGGGAGCCTTGGGAGCCCACTCCCCTCACATTCCAGCATATAATCTTCATTTTTTCTTCTTCTTTTTGGAGGAGCAGTTGCTACCCCCAGTACAAATATTCATGCCTCTTTGAACAGCCTTCTTCTCTGCCTTAGTCAGTTTTCTTCCAGGAGATGCATGTGTCTGCATCAGGATCCTTTGATTTTCCTCCTCTATCTCCTTTCTTTTGATCTCCCCTTCCTCACTCTTCTCACTTTCTAGACCCTCACTGATTTCTCCCTCAACTACATAATCAGGATCCCCTTTTTCATCCATCATCAAGTCAGGCCCTGGATCATTTTCTGCCCCCAAGTTCCTTTCACCACTCATATTTCTCAAAGTGTGGAAGGTATTATGATTCCTTCCTTCTAGCTCTTTCTTTCTACCTTCTCCTTCCACAGCCTGTCTCATGCCACTCTTTATTGTTTTTGTTTTTGGCTTTTCCCACTCAGATTCTTCCCCTTGCATATCTTGTCTTTTATCCCTACTTTCCAAGACTTTTTCCCCTCTATTCTCTGCTGCCCTCCCAACCTCCTTACACCATTCACCCCTCATTTCAGCCTGCTTGCTGGATTCAGGCTGGCTCTGGTTCAGAGTTTCTTTCTTTTTTTCATAATGAAATGGCACCTTGGTCAATGGTGCCTTCTGCTTGTCATCTGGGATTTGGCCTCTAGCTTGTCCATGGTTAGGGCCCTGACTAGAGGGTTGCCTCCTGGAGCTATTGCTTCTGTTATTTCTTCCCAGAGATTCACCTCTGGTAGTAGGTCTTCCCCTATTCGAGGGATGTCTCCCATCACTTGTCCCACCTGCATTGTTAGTTGCAATTCCCCTACACATTTCTACTGAGTGTCCCTGTTTGAAGCAATTGGAACAATAATAGGGTATCCTTTCATAGACCACTTTCTGGACATACCCTACATCTTCCTTGCCAAAGGTTTTTGAGAAGCCTATAAAGAATTCCTCCACTGGAGGCTTCAATAAGTCAATCTCAATTTTTACCCTTGCATAGCTAGGCCTAGTGTAGTTCAAGGTTGCATAATCTGCAGCTAAGAACTTTCCAATAGGTTTGCATATTTGCTTCAAAACCGACAAATTAAACAAGTTTGCACTTAGCATAGGGAGCCTAACCCAAACTGGGGCTAGGCTTGATTCTTTTTCTGTTGAAAACCCAAGGGCCCACCTAAAGAGCCTCATTGGATGCTGCCCATTGAAAAAGATTTGGTCCAATAGTAAGATTCTAATACAATCCTCCTCTTGTGAAAAGGCAAGAGTCACATGCCTAGCATCCAACCAGCCTATCACAAGAGTGCCCTTTAGAATGTATTTAGAAGCAAAATATTGTCTAATCTGTTCCAATGGGGGTTTGCCTCTAGAGAATTTCCCAATTAACAAGTGATCTTCAATTTGATTCAATTGCTTAACCTCCTCATCTTCTAGCCTTATAGCAGGCATACCCCTATGTATTTCAGTATCTCTTTCACATATTACAGTCTGGGGGAGCCCTGCAAATGCCCCACCCCCTGGTCTACTAACATCCTTAGCCACACAAGAGGCAAAGCTTTGCACTCCTTGTCCCCCTAAACTGCCTGCAGGCTTCATGTTATGAGCAATGCCAGGGCCTGCATTGTTTGGACCCCATGTAACATTGCCTGCAGGTTTTTTTTGAATTAACTCCAGCTGCCTGAACATCCTTGTTTGTGGGGATTGCCTTGGAGGCATTTCCACAAGCATTAGCTGGGCAGTTGGAGTTATTACCGATAGGATTTGTCATTGAAGCATTTTTACAAACATGTTGCATACCTAGTTGTATGGCTTTTCTCTCTTTAAGTTCTGTCTTGTCAGTTGTTTCCACCCTCACCGGAGGCTCAATTTCCGGCCTCTGCTCAATCTTCTCCCCTGCTCCATTGATGTTTGGTTTCTCAGTTGACTCCTTATCCACCGGGGCCACATTAAAGTTCCTTACATCTCCAGGTTTCAGTACCCCAGTGACTCCGATTTCAGCGACTTTCTCTTTCAATTGATCGGATTGATTCTTCTCACTCGGATTTGCTTTCTCGACTGAGCCTACCATTGGAGCCAACTTGGAGATATTCTCAGAGAGCTCATCCTCCGAATTTCCGACTGCTTTCATTTCTGCAATTAGAAGGCCCTTGTATTTGTTGCGCAATTTTTCCATAACCTTCTTTTCCAGGTTTGGATTTCCAGTGAGCTTTTTCTGGACAATCTTTGCGGCCTCTTCTAAGAATCGTTCAGCGATGATGTCCTCCATCATCTCCTTATTGTCCGCCGATTTCTCCATTATTGCATCCAATTCTTCAATGTCGAAGATTACTTCATATTCGCCAAATCTCAGAGGGACTTTTCCTTTCTTTGAATCGCCGGAGTCTTCAGATTGTGTGACTGAGATACTAAGCTCTCGTCCCGGCGCAGATTTTCGCTCCGGCCAGGTTTTCTCATCAGAGCTCTGATTTTGCTTTGGTTCAGCACTATCGCGATCCAAATCCTCCGATTTAGGAATGTTGACAGGTGGACAAGTCTCTTGACTTTTTTCCAGATTCTTCCTTTCTCGATTTCTCACCGGAGACATCTCCAAACAGATTTCCAGATTCCCTTCATGGATTTTTTCCGGCAACGTAACTGTCGCCGGATTACCGCCGAGCGGCGGTGCCAGAAGTGGCGCCGCCGGAGCAGCTGGTTGCTCCTCCCTAATATCCATCGGCCATTTGGCCGATTAAATCAATGTGTTGTGTTTTTTTTTTTTTTTTTTTTTTTTTTTTTTTTTTTTTTTTTTTTGGCTTTTATGTTATGAACACTATGAGTATTGAGTTTTCGTACAGAGAAAGTTCGTTAAACTCGTTAAATTCCTAGAGAGAAAATTCCTACCAACCCAATCATTGATTCATACCAGATATCACGGAAAACACACAAATAAACAATTGAAGCACAGATAGCGCGGGAAACACATGAATAAACACAAATACGGTCATGACCGGTCCAAACAAACCACAATCACATAAACATAAAGTAACACAAGAGAATAAACACATTAATCAAATTGCACCAAATTAAACGAACAAAAAGGAACACTTTAGTCCATGCAAATTAAACGAGCACTTTAAAGAGTAACCCAGGCAAATTAAATGTAAAAAGGACATGTAGTGAACATACAGAAACAACTAATAACCAAACATAAAGAGTAACCCAGGCAAATTAAACGAGCACTTTAAAGATAAAAATTAAACGAACCAGTAAAGAGAACGAATCCAGAATGATCAAATGTTCCTGATGTGTGAATAAATTCAGAGATACACATATGTAGAAGTTGGAATGAATAATTCATGTTCAATTTTAAAGCCACTCACATAAAATAAAAGACAAAATTCATCTTAGGCATATTTAAAACAGAGAAATATATATATATATATATATATATATATATATATATATATATATATATATATATATTTATTTATTTATATATTTATATTTATATAAATGACAAACGAAGACTGTGAAAGAAGGTTGTCAGAAAAAAAATGTAACACATTAGGATTCTTAAACTCGGGTATTGGGGTAATACCAATTAAAGGAGAAGAATTAGAGTGTGTACCAGCTTCCTGAGTGTTTGAAGCCTTCAAAGTACTTACGGTCAGATTGAGTTTTCACATCATCAAAATGAGACACCTTCCTCTTTTCTACAGTACCTGAAACATACAGTTTCTCCTTTCCCTTTCGGGAAGTTTTAGACAGAGGTACAGTGATAATGGGAACCGAGTCTTGGGTAGGTGAAACAGATTTTGTAGGCTACTAAATTTTCAGTACTTCTAGGTAAATTGTGAGTTAAAGGATCATATGGATCACCAGGTTAAGGCAGATTTTGTACGCCAAAATTATCATGAGATACGGTAGACACAAATTGATCTGGCAAAGAAACGCTAAAAACAATTTTTCTAGAGGAAGATAGATAGGGCACAGTGTCTAAAGACGCAGAAGAGACGGGAAATACCACATTGTGAGAAGATGCGAGGGACACAGGTTCTAGTAGAGATAAATCTGAAACAGCGGCTGTCATAGGAGGAATTGTCCGGGGTGCAGCGGAGATGTGGCGGGCAAGCAGTTGTCGTTTTTCCTTGTCCGTGAGTCCTTCTAGAAGGGAAGAATGTTGCTTGATGGTGGCACACTCAGCTTGTACATGTCCAAAGCCCTCCCATTCATAACACTTGATTCCTTTATTGTTGGACCTTTCTTTGGACTGTCCTGGACGTGAGACTGACTGTTTGAAGTTTGACGCCCCTGTCCTAGGTGCTGTTTTGAACGACGTTGCTCCCTTTTGTGCATTTCTGTTGCGTGTGTTTTTGGATACCTGTTTCAAAATTTTGGAAAACTGTTTAGTCTAGAACGCAACTGTATCATCACTAGTTTCATCTAAATCGGATACAACATTATTTTCTTCAGCGGCAAAAGCTATATTTTTTTGTTTTTTCGTTTTTGTGTGATCAGTTAAAATTTCCATTTCATAGGTTCTAAGATTTCCCATTAATTGAGTAACAGTTTTGTTCTCCCAGCCGTCGTGTTCCTGAATAGCCGTGACTTTCATTCTGAACCTCGGGGGTAAGGATCTCAGTATTTTCTTAACAAGCTTTGATTGCGAGAATCGTTCACCAAGGACCATTGCACGATTCGCCAGTTCATGTATGCGTGTGTGAAAGTCGATGACTGTCTCATCCCCATTCATGCGAAGTTCTTCGAATTCTGACTGGACCAGTTGCAACTTAGACTGTTTTACCGATTTAGTTCCTTCGTAAGTAGACTCAAGAGCCTCCCAAGCACCTTTAGCTGAAGGAATACCTGCAACAATTGAAAACTGGCTTTCATGCATAAGAGAATAAATTGTGTCTAAAGACTTATCATTGTTTCCTGCATTGGTTATCTCTGTTTGAGTCCACTCAATCTCTGGCTTAGTGACTTCTATTCCCTTAGTGCTGGAACTGGGTTTAGTGGGATGTGTCCAACCTGACACCACAGACCGCCATACGGCTTCACCTTTAGCTTTTAGATGCGTACGGGTGCGAGTCTTCTAATATGCGTAGTTGTCGCCGGTCAACTGGGGAAGGACTTTAGTTCGGTCCATTCTGTAACACTTAACACCCCATGAGATCAAACAAATAAGTAATAAACAGATAAATAATAAATGCCGCTGAAGATATGAATTCAAGAGGCACGAAATCGCTAGATCGATAGACTAATAAATTAAGTCTACAGGCTCTGATACCAATTGAAATTGCACCGTGACACTTGAAAAATAAAAGCAATGTATTTTTACTTGTTAATTAGGTTATGCAGTAGTTACGTTCATTAATTAAACTTGTTTAAGCAAATGTAAATAATGAAAGCTAAAAGCATAAAGAATGT
>NW_017619170.1:0-72500 GCF_001879475.1 Ipomoea nil | reverse complement strand
TTAAATTTACTTCTGAATAACTGTTTGACATGTAATCATGATTATTATTGTATAATTTTAATAGATATATATTTGGTTGAAATTGGGAAGTTTTAAGTATGGACCTTGTATTTGGTTTATGAACTTGCATTACCAAAGTATTTATGATTGGATGACAAAAAGGCATCACGTACTAAAGGCACCACTTCTGAAAGTTACGAAACCACATAGTTTTAAACCAAAGTGGAATGGAGATGCATATGATGATAAAACATTTGTGGCGCAAAGAGAGGATGAAATATTGAATTATGATTACAATTTAGCCTGCAGTCAATTATATATCGGGATGTAGTTTAGTAGTTTTATGTGAATAAAGAATTTTATTTACTTTATGCTTATTTGTAAATAATTTCCATCTCTATAATGAACCTTAATTTTACAATGTAAACTTTAGATTATATTTCTTTATTTACCCACGATGATTAAGAAAAAGAACATGCATGATTTCTTAAATTTTTATCATAACGGTTGTAATGAATCTAATTGAATTAAAACTTTAGCCTACATGCAAGTTTTATCAATCATTATTGTGTGGACCATGGTCCACACAAGCTATGTGGATCATATTTTTTATGTTATAAAATAATGTACATTTAGTACAAAAATAATGTACTTTTAGAATATTAAAAATGTAGTTTGTATTCAGAGAAATTACATTTTTTGAATACTAAAAGTATATCATTTTTTATAATGTACATTCGGTACAAAAATAATGTACTTTTAATATATTAAAAATGTACTTTCATTTATGGTCCATACAACACTATGTGGACCATGGTCCACACAATAATTTGTCCAAGTTTTATGTCATTTGATTCTTCAACTCATTTGATAATTGTTTTCATCACAAAATTTCAGTAGGATCTAATTGAGTAAAACTTTAGCCCACATGCAAGTTTTATGTCACTAGATTCTTATCACTATTTGATAATTGAGATAAAACAGTCGTTTATATCGTGGACCAGGGTGAACAATGTGTGCCCCGCCCTACCCAAAGCGACGTCGTTTTGGTGCATTATCCATAAAAAAGTCCTCTGTTTTGAATACACATAAACTCATAACATAATACACAGAAACTCATAACTGAATACACATAATCTAACATGATACATAATACACAGAAACTCTTAACTGAATATACAGAAACTCTTAACTAAATACCCAGAAACTCTTAACTGAATACAGAGACGCACTTAACTGAATACACAGAAGCTTGTAACTTAATACACATAAACTCTTAATTAACTGAATACACAGAAACTTATAACACAATACACAAAAACTTTTAACTGAACAGACATAATGGGGTTTGGGCCATTTGGAAGGACGGAGAGACGTCAGCAATTGAAACGCGCACGTTTTGTGCCTGGGCACACATTGCTATTTGTGCCGTGGTGCACGATATAAATTGCCGAGATAAAATACTACTATATCATATTAGGGTTTAATTGAATTTAATAGTATTAAAACTTTAGCGAACATGCAAGTTTTATGTCAATAAATTCCTCAACTCATTAGATAATAATTTTATTTCAATTTCTTAGAATTTATAAATGGAGTTCAATTATAATTCTAAGTTTCTTGGTTTGCATTGGCAAAACATGTATTTATTTACTTCCCAAAATTTAACCACCTTTTATTAATTATTTCACGAAGCTTACTTGGTTATTTGGACTAACTATAGTAACTTACGTGGTATGATATACCTCTTTTGCATCCCAATAATAAAATTCATCTTTTGAGCCAAATTCTATCTTAGTTTTGGAAGGTGTATTTTATTATTTTAATATGTCCAACTATGGTTGGGAGTTATGTCCTCGTTAATTATTCCTTTAGTTGGACTATAATTGGAACCAAATATTGATTATTTAGTATGCCCAACTAATTGTTAAAATAATAGGATATTTGGAGTGGTTGATAATAGGGAAGTGAGGAGAGATGAAATCTTTAGGCGTGTAATCACTTTCCTATAAACATTAAATCTCCCTCATATAAAGCAACGGGGTTTAAGATTTAATCTTATGGGATACAAGAAGATGAATGAAATTCTTAAGTTGCTTTGTTTAAGAATTTCCCGTGGAATAGTAGAACTGTGAAATATCAAGATATGCAACAAGATAATTTTGCATCTTCTCTTTTTAGATGTTTCTCCAAAATATTTATAAATGCAAATATGACTGTTGGAGAAGTTACATGAAAGTTTTCTGCAGTTTTAAAAACATATCTTCCATAAAATATATCTTATATCATAGGAGAATATTAATTACATAAATTCTGGTCAACATGAATATATATGTAATTATGAACCTTTGTAAAGTTGTGAGCCGGATGCAAATAACCGTGCAAATATATATATATATATATATATATATATATATATATATATATATATATATATATATATATATATATATATATATATATATATATAGTGAAAGGTTCTCGTGCGATTTATTAATGTGCGTGAGATTTGTACTCAATGTGCGTGAGTGTTGTGGTTAATGTGACTGAGATTTGTACTTAATGTGCGTGAATGTGTAAAATGCAGCAGAAAATATGGATGTCAGCTTCTTCCCCATCTCCAGTAGTCATTGCCCCCTTCCTGATGATATGATGATGCGGAGGCGGGCTATGGTGGTTAAGAATTATGAGAATAATACAACAGAAATCCACACTTAGCTGGTGTGCAAATTTTGTTGTGCGTGCGTCATCTATATAAACATTCAATTGCACTGAAGGTAGCTGATAATCCAGAATCCATGCCCAAATTGAAGGAAGAAGTAACAAGAAGCTTGGGCGTTAATGTGCGTGAGTTTTCTGTTCTGCTTCCTTCTGAGCTCGTAATTCTGAACTACTCATGCACATTAAGCACAAATCTCACGCATATTAAGCACAATACTCAGGCGCATTAAGTACAAAACTCACGCATATTAACATTACGCACATTAAGTACAAATCTCAGGCACATTAAGCACAACACTCACGCACATTAAGTATAAACCTCACGCATATTAATTCACCGCACAACCGCACGAGAAGCCACAAATGCGCCTGATCCCTTATATATATATATATATATATATATATATATATATATATATATATATATATATATATATATATGTTGGTGAACATCTTTGTATGAATTAATTAATTAATGCATTGCTTAATTACTATTTCACGAAATAAGAAAGCAAATTTACCAAAAGTTGATTAAGCATTCTGTAATAATTAACATTTTAGAACTTACATCCCAAAAAGGTTGGCAACTTCTTAATTTGTTTAGGGCGTTAGACCAATCTTCTTAATATTATTTAGAATACTAACCATTACTATTACCAATCTTCTTAATATTATTTAGGATACCAGCCATTACTATGATACGGATTTTTTTTTAAAGACATACTTTTAAATTTGTTTCTAATATGTTATGAATGCTATTTTATTAAATAATAAAAAATTAAAGTATAATTAGCAAGAAATGTAACAGTGCTATTTATAAATAATATACTACATTTAACCATCCTACTACAATACATTTTAATAATGTATTTTTTATTTAATTTAAAAACATACTCATTTGAAAGAAAAATGGTTTGCTACAACTCGATCTTTTAATTTGTATTAACATTAATACTAATATGCTTTTTATTTTATCTACTTAAATTAAACTTTTAGAAAAAAATATTATAAAAAACTAATTATTTTATTATAGGAACTTTACAATATACATGTACAAAACTTTAAGCTAATTTTATTTAATAAAACAATGTTTCCAAATGTTTACAGTTAACTTCGTTAATCTTTATTAATATATGTATTTTATTTTATTTTATTTGATAAAACGTAAAAAGTAAAACTATAGTGCTTGCAAAGGTTAATAAATGTGTTTTATTTTATTTAAATGTTGAATTATTACGTAGATCATGGCACACACAGTGTTATGTGAACTATAAAAAAAGTATATTTTTAATATACTAAATGTACATTATTTTTGTACTGCATGTACATTATACAATATAATGTACACTCAATACAAAAATCATGTAAAAAAATAATTATTTTACAGTATACAAAATATGGTCCACACAACTTGTTTGGACCATGATTCACCTAATAATGATTGTTGATTATTAGTTTATGAGAAATGAATAACTGCCAGTATTTATAAAATGGGAATTGCGTTTTTGCTCCTTGATTCTACACTGCTAGCGAAATAAAACATAAATAAATCTTGGACTCATAGTTATCACTCTTAACAAATTTAAAAAGTAAAAAAAAAAAAAAAAAAAAAAACTTAAAAACGTAAATTAACACTCTGGGACAAGGAATTAGCATGATTCAAAGCTTCCCGAAATTGGTATTCTTATACTGAATTAATATTTGGAAATTATTACATTGTTAAATTTATTAAAATAAATTATTATAGCTAAATGTAAAATGACAAAAAAATTACAATACTTTAAATTTGAATCTTTACCATAAGTCATTACAACAATATATTATTAACATTATTTTTAGCCTAAATCAATACAAATATAAATCATTTTCATAATTTAAGTATAGAATTGTTTTCAAAAAAAGAAAAATAGAATTAAAAAAATATATATCTAAATTCAAATCAAATGAAGTTATTTCAATTTTAAAAATTTTTGAACTGTAATTTTAAACAACTAAAAATATAAAATTATAAATATATATATTATGACAATACAAAAAAATACTACCTCTTTCATGTTTTATCTGTCTTACTTACTATTCATTAGTTAAATGATCTCTTTTTTTTTTTTTTTTTTTTTTTTACTTATTTTCATTAGCATTTTCTTATGATTTTTAAATTTAAAATTTTGTGTTTAATAGTGCTTTTAATGTAATGATTAAATTTATAAATGGGAAAAAATGACACTTTTTTCACCCTGAGTTATATGCTTACAACACTTTTTCCACCTGAGTTATTCTTGTACCTACATTTGCCCCTCAGTTAGGTTAAAAGTGACTATTTCCCCCGCTTTTATGTTAGATGAACATTTTTACTCTTAAAAATAAGTATTTTATTTATTTTTCTGCTCCAACAAAATATTGCTCGTATGTATGGATGACCACTGTTCTGTTTCAACCTAACCAAATACTTTAGCAGCCAAATCCAAACAGTATAGACGGTTCTAATTACGATTCAGAACCGGAAAAATAATAATTATCAAATTTTAACTATTTAAAAAATAAGAAATAGAATTTACAATAAATAAATAAATAAATAAATAAATTTTGGTTTGAATCACCAGTTTAAAATTTATTTTATTTTTTATTTTTTGTAAATTCTATTTCTAATTTTTAAAATAGTCTAAATTCAACAATTAATTTATTTTATTTTATATTTCCGGTTTTGAATCGTAACCAGAACCATCCCTACTGTTTTGATTCAGTTGCTACAATGTCCGGTTAGGTTCGAACTGTACTGTGGTCATCCATACATGTAACCAATAATTTGTTAGGAAAGAAAAGTAAATGAAATACTTATTTTTAAGGGTAAAAATGTCCCACTAACACAAAAGGGGGAAAAACTGCCTCATTTAACATGAACGAGGGGGCAAACGTGAGTACAAGAATAATTCAAGGGGAAAACTATTATAAGCATATAACTCAGGGGGGGAAAGAGTACCATTTTCCCTATATAAATTTTACATACAAATTCTACACTTAGTATTAGAAAAAATAAAATTATGAATAATTTCAGTCAAACCCCGTTAACTGAACCCGTCACAAAAAAATGGGACAGATGGAATATATTTTATCCAAGGTTTCAAGCAATAATATATTGCTGGTCACTTTCCATGCAAAACAATCACTTCCAAGAAAGTACGTACAACAATGAGAGGTCTCAGGTTCGAACCCAAGTGTGTGGGCTTTGACTCTTTGTGCTTCAACAGATTGAGAAACTATGTATGAAGAGATACTACATTGTAATAGAGTCAATAGCATTCCAAAAAAAGTACAACAATATAATCCAAACTAGTAGGGACTTGTTGCCACTTAATGAATACTCTTTTGTGTGTGTATTACTGCTATTATTATTATTTTTTTAATTCTGTTTTGGGTGTCGAGGGAAACCGTATCGACTAATTGAGAGTGTATAGCGAGTTAACCTTAATAAAAGTTGTGCACTTATTTTAAGATTATTTTGTCTTTATGGAGTGATACCAACAAAACTACACAATATTATAATAAAAGATGTTGGGGCATGAGTGCGATATTCTTTTAAAAAGTTTTAAATTTTGTTCATTATTATTATTATGAATAATGCTCAAATAAGTCACCAAGTTACAGGTGAAAATGTAATTGGTTCTTGAATAGTTTAAAATTATCCAATTAAACAAAAGATTGACATGTTTCTCTAGTTACGGTTGATGAGGTTGGTCTAGATAGTTTTGATGATATTAAAAATGTAAATTTAAATAAATATAATAATCACTATAATAACCATGAACTACTAAGAATGACATCAATAAACTAATCAAAATAATTTTTTAACTTATTGGCGTCAATAAACTAATGCAAAAAAATTATTTACCAAACACTCACATTAATTGTTTGACTTAATCAAACAGCTAAAGTTGGTAATAAAATTAAAATGGCCAAACTTTTGCTGATACGTCATTTTTCAAACGCCCCCAAAGTATATTCATTTCAAAAAATTTTCATATTTATTCACACAGTAAAATTTATTCAAATTTGTCAACATAAATGCTTCAAACAACCATTACCACAAAAGTATGGATTTTATTTTTTAAGAATAGGTTATGAAAATATTACCCGTTAACATTATATCTTTATTAAAAAATTCATCTATGTATAATCAAGAAGAGAAAAGATATACATATTCATATTCTATATTATTTACCAGGACTATGTGGTCCAATGGTACCCGGGTTGGACTTCCATTTGGAAGGTTGTGAGTTTGAGCCTCAGTGGAGGCGTTATTAGCTCCTTGTGTTTCAGTAGGTTGAGAAAGTATATGAACAGATACTACAATGTAATAGAGCTAGTAGCATTCAAAAAAAAAATATTCTATATTATTTATTTAAGAGAAAATTGTCTATTCCCTACTTAATTATGTTATAGGGTAATTGTAGAATTCGTCCCTAATTGTTGGTTGTGTGCTCACTTTTCGCCCCTAAGTTATCATTGGCTTTGCACTTTTTGTCCATCTATTAACTTTTCATACTCACTTTCCGTTCCTAAGGTATACAAACATTGCAAATTAAAATTCGTCCCTAATGTTTTAATTTATTATTAAAGTGACGAAAAGTACAATGCCAATTATAGCTAAGGAACGAAAAGTGAGTACGACCCGCAAGTAGAGACGAATTCAACAATTATCCTTTAACTTTGGGACGAAAAGTACAATTTCTAAGTTATTTAATGATAATATAATTCAAAATATATTAATTTAATAATAATAAATTAATTGTAAATATAGTATCGCTTAAGAATTACACTACTTAATTTTCTTCAAAATATACGTTAATTTATCTAAATCACATTTTACATTTAAAAAAATTAGTAGGAACAATCATATTAGCCAGGAAGAAGATGCTTCTATTGACTATAGTTAAAAACTAAAATATTTTGACCACTTATAGAAACACTAACAGTATAACATTAATATTCTTTTATGGCATACACCAGATTTAATGATTCAATATATATTTCAAAATTAGTTTTTATCATCAACTAATCACAAATAATACTTTAAAAAAAAATTCTCAGAAATTGAAATACAAATATAAATTGATGATAAGAAGTAAAATCACTCTTTTATTGTAACGATACTTTAAACTCTTATTTCTCAAGCATAACAAATTCTAGTGATTTTCTAATGCTAACAATATACTAGTTCATACTATATAGTTTCTCTAACTCTACTAATACTATAATTCTTATAAATATTCTACGAAATTTGGAACATATTGCTAGGTGTGTATCACTATCCCATACAACAAAATATTAATTCATGCGTGATTTTGGATCTCTATATATGCTATTCAAATCTCTTTGACGAACTCCATCCCAAAAGTTGTTTAGATCATTGTTCACGTCATCTACTAACCCTCCAAGATCATCAGGAATAGGGTCAGGAAGATGATATTCAGAGAGTGGCCTACTTTCATAGAAACTAGTTGGTGGCGTCATCAAAGATGAAGAGCAATATGCCGGAAGTTAGTGTGAAGAGCCATATGCCCGAAGTTGGTCTGAATAAGCAAACGACGGCGTCTTCCGTTTCGCTGTCGTCTCCTCCGATTTGTTTCTTGTCTTCTTTGGCACTAGAAAGGAAAGGAGATCAGACCTACCTTGTTTGTGTGAACTCTCACCATGATTTTGCTTTTTGGACATTGTGAAGTAGTTGTAAATTGTGAAGTTGATTGAACAAATTGAAAGTGGTGATTGCAATTTATACAATATATGTTGGTGAACATTATGGAATTCTTCTTGCATGAATTAATTAATTAATGCATGCCTTAGTATTTCATGAAATAAAAAGCAAATTTACAATTAAGCATTCTGTAATAATTAATATTTTGGAACTTACATCCTAAAATGGTTGGCAACTTCTTAATTTGTTTAGGACGTTAGACCAATCTTCTTAATATTATTTAGAATATACTAACCATTACTATTACCAATCTTCTTAATATTATTTAGGATACCAACCATTACTATGATATGACATATTTTTTTAAAGACATACTTTTAAATTTGTTTCTACTATGTTATCAATGCTATTTTATTAAATAATAGAAAATTAAAGTATAATTAGCAAGAAATGAAACAGTGCTATTTATAAATAATATACTACATCCTACTACAATACATTTTAATAATGTATATTTTATTTAATTTAAAAACATACTCATTTGAAAGCAAAATGCTTTGCTACAACTCTATCTTTTAATTTGTATTAATATTGATACTAATATGCTTTTTATTTTATCTACTTAAATTAAACTTTTAGAAAAAATATTATAAAAAACTAATTATTTTATTCTAGGAACTTTACAATATACATGTACAAAACTTTAAGCTAATTTTATTTAATAAAACAATGTTTCCAAATGTTTACAGTTAACTCCGTTAATTTTATTAATATATGTATTTTATTTGATAAAACGTAAAAACCATAGTGCTTGCAAAGGTTAATAAATGTATTTTATTTTATTTTATTTAAAGTTTGAACTATTGCGTAGACCATGGCCCACACAGTGTTATGTGGACCATACCAAAAAGTACATTTTTATTATACTAAATGTACATTATTTTTGTACTGAATGTACATTAAACAATATAATGTACACTCAGTACAAAAATCATGTACATCCCCTGAATATAATATACATTATTTTTATACTAAATGTATATTATTTTTGTACTGAATGCACATTATTTTATAGTATACAAAATATGGTCCACCCAATAATGATTGTTGATTATTAGTTTATGAGAAATGAATAACTGCCAGTATTTATAAAATGGGAGTTGCGTTTTTGTTCCTTGATTCTACACTGCTCGCGAAATAAAAAAATAAATAAATTTTGGACTCTAGTTATCACTCTAACAAATTTTTTTTAAAAAAAAAAAAAAACCTTTTTTTGATATGGAGCAGCTGAGGACTTCCAGCATTCTGCAGAAAATCACCTGAGGGTTTCTACAGGATCTGAACTAGAGCTGCAGTTGTAGAAGCTTGAGGAAGGCTACAGACTGACCTGATGCTGAAGTTAAAGCCCTGATCTGCCAAGGCTTGCTTGGTAAGTGTGGCTTCCCCTTTGGTTTGTGGAATGTTTGTTGGTTTTACTTGGCTTGCAGGTCTAGAAATCATTGGTTCATCCTTGGGCTCCATTGCTTGGTTCATGGGACTAAATGGTCCCCTTGTGAAAGTGCAGCTGTACCAACAGGGGGTTCCATCTTGTGAGCCAAGGATGGGGGTTCCTGGCTATGTCTTTTGGGGGGTTTGAAGTCTGTTGGTTGTTCTATGATTGTAAAATAAGAGGTCTGCAATTCCCATGGATGTGATCTCTGTGTGGATGCTGGGTATGGCAGTTTGGTTGGATTTAAGACAAGAAAAGGGAAAAAGAAAGCATAGAATTGCTGGAATGAAAATGAAAATGAGAATGTTTAGGGTGATGGTTTGATGGTTTGTTGGTGGAACTTCTCTATTGCTTAGGGTGTTGAACTACATAAGTTTGCCCCGGTAAAAATGCAGAGCTCTGTACGGGGTTGAGCTGGCTTGGGTCCTAAGGGTAGAGGCTCTAGGCTACCATTGCTTAACTCACAAGGTCAAATGATCCCCTTATGCAAGTACTTTGGTATCAATAAGGGGTATCATCTTGTGGACTAAGGGTGGGTCGTCTCATTGCCTTTAGTGGGGGCATAAGTTACCCCTCCGGCTAAAACACGGTTTGCCGTGCGCGGGGGGAGGGGGGTTGACCTTGCGCTTTAGGGGTGGGGACGTAGGGTTCGCATAGGGTGACTCATATAGGGGCATTGCTCATGACCTTCTTATAAGCATGATGGGTTTGCTGGAATGAGGCAAGAAACACTAGACCAATGGCAAGATGATAAGAAGGGATGAACCAATGATGCACGGACATGAAAGACAAGAATGGAGGGTGCTATGAATGGAGGTGGGGGAAGCCATACTTGGTAAGCAATCCGGAAGGAGATCAGGGTTGGGGCCTTGGTTGATGGTTGGTGTTCAGTCTTGGCTTGTAGCCTTTGTAGCTTTATTTTGTTGTAAGGCCAAATGGACATTTTGCTTTAATCTGTAAGGCCATATGGCCCTTGTCTGTGTAGAACCTTGTTTGGCATGATATGAAATATACACAGCTTCTATGAAAAAAAAAAATACTTAAAAACATAAATTAACACTCTAGGGTAAGGAATTAGCATGATTCAAAACTCCCCGAAATAGGTATTCTTATACTGAATTAATATTTAGAAATTATTACATTGTTAAATTTAATAAAATAAATTATTATAGCTAAATGTAAAGTAACAAAAAAATGACAATACTTTAAATTTGAATCTTTACCATAAGTCATTACAACAATATATTATTAACATTATTTTTAGCCTAAATCAATACAAATATAAATCATTTTCATAAATTTTTTTTTTTTTGAATGCTACTAGCTCTATTACAATGTAATTCTGTTCATATACTTTCTCAACCTACTGAAACACAAAGAGCTAGTAACGCCTCTACTGAGGCTCGAACTCACAATCTTCCAAATGGAAGTCCAACCCGAGTACCATTAGACCACATAGTCCTGGTAAATCATTTTCATAATTTAAGTATATAATTGTTTAAAAAAAAAGAAAAATAGAATAAAAAAATATATATCTAAATTCGAATCAAATGAAATTATTTCAATTTTTAAAATTTTGAACTGTAATTTTAAACAACTAAAAATATAAAATTATAAAGATATTGTTAGGAACATATGTATTAAGATTTTGATGATACCAATGAAACTTAGATTGTAGACCCTAACTTTTTATCAATTCTTTTGCTAACTTTGTTCTAGACGAAAGGTGCCATAACTCACCATGTAATTCGTGTTAAGATAGTCAAACACACGAAACCGAGTTATGATCGTTCTAGTTAGGACTCCTTGGACGAAAGAAGATCGAATGATTGAAGCAAAAGCTACATCAGCAAGAGAATCTACTTCTCGGATTTCCAACAAATGGAAAGATGCTCCTTCACTGGACGAAAGCAATCTTTCGTGAAGAGACGTTAAGTCTATGATCAGACTGCCAAGACAATTCATCTTCCCGTAATTCAAGAGGAATGTTGTCCAAGTCTCAGCTGATGAATCATCCTAGGAACAAGTTATCCTAAGGACAAGGAGCACATAAATCAAGATGCATTAAATGCCATTGTACCTCTTTTCAGAGCTAGAAGACAAAACTTGCAGAAGTTCTTGCCACCAACGATTATTTGGTACAACCGCATTAAATGGAGCATTAAATGCAGTAAGCTCTCCGGACATTACCCACTGGTCCATAGGTTTGAAATACCATCTCCCTCCAACGGATGGATATTTTCTCTCCTATAAATACCCATCTTCTCCATTGAAGAAGGTGCTGGTTTTTGCTCAATTGATCATATTCATACAAAAGCTCCTTATATAAGTTCACTCTTCCATGCTTTTGAAAACCAGTGATTCAAGTTGTGAAGTTTTAAAGAGAGCCATCAGATTACACCTTCACAACCTTGAAGAAGTCTTGCATCTTATATACATTGATCATCCATCATTCAACCAGTCAGTCAAGACTTCAACCTGTTGGAGAACCACACAAATTTCTTCTACCAACCCTCAACTCTGAAGAAGGCGTTGATAGAGGCGGAGTAAACTCTTGGAATTGAAAAACCTTCAAGTAGCTGTCCGGCTTAGTGATCAAGGAAGCTAGCTTGACTTAGTTTGTACTAGGAGTGATAGTGCAAACCTTTCACGAGTTGTGAAAGAAGAGTGGAGTAGGTACATTTGGCCGAACCACTATAAAAATCTCTCGTCTCTCTTTCCTTATTTACATACTACTTTACTTTCGTGCATTGCATATCATAGCCCCTCAAACCGAAAGTTTTTATAAGCATAAAACAGTGCAAGGCAATATTAAAACTCGTTAAACCAATCCGCTGCGTAATAACCCCGAAAGGAGTTTTTTTTTGTAAAAATCGAATTGAGTCTATTCACCACCCCTCTAGACTCTCCCTTCGACCCTACCGGGACCAACAAGTGGTATCAGAGCAGTTACCTTGATCGGTAAACACTTTGCCTTTACTGCCTGGTAGATCCCTTCTTAAAATTCTCTAAAACTGCGTTTTCTTGTCTTTGCACTATTTTTACAAAGAGAAAATGGAAAAAGATCATTCTAACCGATCTAGGCCTCTTGCCTTCAATTTGTCTAAGTTTGATGACTGGAAAGTGAGAATGCAGGCACATCTTTCGCTATCCACGACGAGATGTGGGATGTGATAACCACAGGACCTATCATCGTAATGATGGTAAACACTCAAGCTGCTGCACAAGGAGCATATGCAGAACCCATGATACCCAAGCCAAAATCTCAACTCAATTCAAATGAGAAAAGTCGAGCAAATCTGGACAACGTGGCACGTGACATTCTCTACAAATCTCTGGATGACTCCTTATTCCCGAGAGTACGGAAATGCAAGACTGCTATGGAAATCTGGAACGTTCTCATGAATCTGGGAGAAGGAGACGAGCAGGAGAAAGATAACAAACTCACCGTGGCCATGAAGAAATTTGAAGATTTCAAAATGATGCCCAGCGAAGCTATCACTGAAATGGAGCTCAGATTCACAAAACTTATGGGTGATCTCTCGGACCTTGGAAAGGAGCTAACTGAAAAGGAAAAGAACTTAAAGATCCTTCGGGGAATCCCAAAATCTTGGGACATGAAGGTTACAGCCAAGAGAGATCACAGAGATATGAAAACTACAAGCACGAATAAGATATTCAGTGATTTTAAAGCATATGAATTCGAGCATGAGCCGAAGGAATCTGAAGAACCCGAAACAAGGAATATAGCCTTGGTGGCTAATCAACAAGCATCAACGTCTAACAGGTCAAACTCTAACTCTTGTAATTTCTTATCTGACGAACAATATGCTTTGTTTATGCGAAAAATGAAATGGTTTATGAGGAAGAACAATTTCCAAGACTTCCAACGACCATCAAACTGAAGACAACACGAAAGATCCCCACAATCATCAAAACAAGAAACAATGGACTCGCAGATGCTATGCTATAACTGCCAAAAGCTGGGACACTTTATGGCGAACTGTACGTCCACATCCAATAGTCAGCAAGTATCAAGATAATAGTGCAATCAAGAACTTGTCAAAAGAAACAAGCGAGTCCACCAAGAGAAATGATAAACTAGAATCATCGAATTCTAGGAACGAAAGAAGACGAAGAGCCATGGTTGTGAACGAAACAGTTGAAACCATTGAAACCGAAAGTAGCTCTTCAAGTTCAAGCTCAGATGATGAAAGCACCGAAGAGGAAAAAGGGCTCCTATGCCTATTCAGCCAAGAAACCAATGATCTCTGCCTAGTTGCTGAAGATGATGAGGTAAATTCTCAATCTTCCTCTTCTTTTTCACTATAAACTAGTTATGTCAGTGGACAAAGTTCCAATGAGTCAGTTAGCGAGATGACGAGGATGTTCACAATCATAAAAAGCACATACTCTAAGCTAAAAGAGGAGAACTCTCGACTAATGATTAGCCACAATGAGCTAAGGCGAGTTCGAATAGAGAACATTAAGCTAGCCATTGTAAAAGATTAGCTCGAAAAACAAGTTTTATCTCTTAAAGAGCAGTGTACAGAAAGGAAGATGCGGGAGCAACAATTGCGTGAGGTTCTTGATTCGTTCAACAATTCATCCAATCTAACGGACCGAATGGTGAATGGATCAAAACCGCCTGGGGAAAGAACCAGAATTGGTTATGACCTCAGCTCCCCTTCACATGTCGTATTGAACAAACCCACAAACGTCTATTCTCGTGAGAGTTTTAGATCTGCGTTTGTTCAAGGCCCTACCCAAGTGTCTGAGCCAATGACTAGGATTAACAATGGTGAAGTGCCACAATCAACAAGCCAACTGAAAGGAAAGGCTGTACAACGAATTGTGGAACCTAGGAAGGAAAATTCTTTGAAAGGCAATCCTAGGCACAAAAATGCCAAATGGAATGGACCAAAAGGTAATAGATCCAATCTATACCATAAAAAGGGTCAGCCTACAAGGAACGATCAAACAAGGTCAAAACCGAATGTTAATAAGAGGCAATATCATTCCAAGCCTACACAAAAGGATCCTCTACGAGGAAATCCGAAAGGTGAACGCATCAGACATGCCGAGAAGTCACTTAGAAGACCTCTGTCTGGCAACGGATGGAGTGGACCATCTGAAGAGGATTGGCTTGTTTATCCCGAACCTTTGTCAAAAGCGCAATTTGAGAAAATACATCGGCATAAGCAAACCAATTATTCTAAGCAGTATCATAATCCACCAGATGATTACTTTCAAGAGCGATACAAAGCCAAAACCTTTGCTAAAATCTTTTATGATTATCGTGTTTTTAATGGGTACAGAGGATTGAGAATGAGTCGAGTTAACTCTAGGTTCGTATGGATCCCAAAATTGACCTCTAACTCCGAAGGCTACAATGTCAAATTCTCCAAAGACAAATGCAACGTTGTCAGCACGAGAGATGGTGAAACCGTTCTTACAGCCAAGCGAAAGAAAAACATATACGTTGTATCTTGGAATTTATCTAATGCTAATGTTTGTCTTGTCGCAAAGAATAATGGAGATCTAAGCTGGGAATGGCATAAAAAATTGAGCCACTTAAATCTAAAGACCATCAACATACTAGCCAAGAAAAATCTCGTGGAAGGCCTACCGAAATCAACCTACGTTAAAGACAAAATTTGTGAGGCTTGCCAAAAAGGAAAGCAAATCAAAACTTCGTTCAAGTCCAAAGACAAAGACATAAATTCTCGTCCATTAAGTTTATTACATATGGATCTATTTGGACCAGTCGATCCTGCGAGTCTGAGTGGACGAAAGTATACTCTTGTCATAGTGGATGACTACCCAAGATATGCTTGGACACTTTTCTTGAAGAAGAAGAATGAAACAGAAGTAGTACTACTTGATCTTCTAAGACAACTTCAGACTAAAAAGGAAGTCAACATCATAAGAATTAGATCAGATCAGGGAACCGAGTTTGTAAATAAAGTCATCAAAGAGTTCTGTGGACAAAATGGCATATTCCATCAACTCTCAGCACCACGTACTCCACAACAAAATGGAGTGGTTGAAAGAAGGAACAGAACCTTGAAAGAAGCAGCACGAACTATGATCGCATACTCTGGTCTGCCTAAACGTTTTTGGGCTGAAGCCATCAATACAGCATGCTACACACAGAATCGATCATTGATCAACAAAGTTCATAACCTGACTCCATACGAGCTATGGAAAGGTAATAAACCTATTATCAGTTATTTTCACATCTTTGGATGCAGGTGCTTTATTCACAACAATGGGAAAAATCATCTAAGAGCTTTTGACTAAAGAGCCGATGAAGGATTGTTCATGGGATACTCATTAGTAAGCAAAGCCTTCAGAGTTCTAAATAAGAGAACAATGGTCATAGAAGAATCTATACATGTTAAATTCGATGAGCAAGCTGAAAAGATCCCAGTTGAGACTAAAACTTCCAATACACAAAGTTCAAGCACTCAAGAGAACGTAACAAATGAAGAAGAATATTCAGACCTTGAAGATCATCTTCCATCCTACATGAGATATCAACCAAAATCAACAAAACCCGAAACCAGAGTTCAAACTGATGTGGGCACACAAAGTATGGTCCATAATACTCAAACTGCCTCCGAACCAATGATATATATCGATCTACCTTACATTCCTGAAATGGATGCTCAAGATCAACAACAGTCTTTTGAACCTGATTTGAGATGGCTAAGAGATCATCCACCCGATCAAGTTATTGGAAATGTTCAAGAAGGAGTAAGAACTCGAGCCTCTTTACATGAAAATATGATGGCTTGCTTCCTATTGCAAATGGAGCCTAAATCCATCGAAGAAGCTTTAAATGATCCAGATTGGGTCATAGCTATGCGAGAAGAACTCCATCAATTTGAGCGAAATAATGTCTGGGAACTTGTTCCTAGGCCTACCCATCAAAATTTTATTGGAACTAAGTGGGTATTCAGGAACAAAATGAGTGAAGATGGCCTAATTTTTAGGAACAAAGCTCGACTTGTTGCTAAAGGCTACTTCCAAGAAGAAGGCATTGATTTTGATGAAACTTTCGTTCCTGTTGCTAGGCTTGAAGCAATAAGAATGTTCTTAGCCTATGCAGCTTATAAAGACTTCAAAGTGTATCAGATGGACGTAAAAAGTGCGTTCTTGAATGGTCTCCTAGAAGAAGAAGTCTATGTGGAACAACCACCTGGTTTCGCCATAAACTGTGAAAATGAAAAAGTATACAATCTCAAGAAAGCTCTATATGGGCTGAAACAAGCTCCACGAGCTTGGTATGAAACTATATCGTACTTTCTTATAAACTATGGATTCACGAAAGGAGCTGTTGATAAAACACTCTTTCGAATAAAAAATGATGATCATGTGTTGCTTGTACAAATCTATGTTGACGATATCATTTTTGGATGTACGAATCCTGATCTATGTGAACAATTCTCAAATCTCATGCAAGGGAAATTTGAAATGAGCATGATGGGAGAATTAAATTACTTTCTTGGATTACAAGTTAAACAATGTCCAGATGGGATATTCATCAATCAAGCCAAATATACAAAAGACTTGATCCGAAAGTTTGGAATTCATGGAAAATCCTCTGTTAAAATTCATACGAGCACATCGCTAAGAATGGAAATTGACAACGAAGGGAAGGATGTGGATCAAAAGAAATTTCGTGGAATTATTGGATCCCTTCTCTAAAGAAATTTCGAGGAATTATTGGATCCCTTCTCTACCTAACAGCAAGTAGACCTGACATTTCTTTTGCTGTTGGGGTATGCGCAAGGTTTCAGTCAAAGCCGAAAGAAAGTCATTTGAGTGCTGCCAAAAAGATTCTAAGATACCTTAAAGGGACTCAAAGTGTAGGACTTTGGTACCCGAAAGGAGGTTTTTTTGATCTTGTTGGCTACTCAGATGCTGATTTTGCTGGTTGCAGGATTGATCGTAAAAGCAACTAAGGAACCTGCTAGTTCCTAGGGAGAAGGCTTGTATCTTGGTTTAGCAAGAAACAAAATTCTATTGCAACTAGCACATGCTGCACAGCTGAAGCCGAATACATTGCGGCTGGCAGCTGTTGTGCTTAGATTTTGTGGATGATTCACCAATTGAGAGATTATGGTGTAATAGCATGAGAAGTGTGCACAAAATGTGACAATACAAGTGCTATAGCTATCACACATAATCCTGTTCTACACTCTCGAATAAAACATATCGACATCAAGTATCACTTTATTCGTGATCACGTTGAGAAGAAGGTCATCTCTCTTGAATATGTCAATACAGATGATCAGCTAGCAGACATTCTCACTAAAACACTTTGTGAGACTAGGTTTGCTACTCTTCGACACGAAATTGGAATGATTGAAATGACATAACAAGCATGCAAAAGTTTCTTGGAAAGATTCCAAAAAGCAAATCTTGAGAAAATCAAAAGGAAATTTGTTGGATAGTTTTGCACGCAAGTTGATATCTTTTCTCGCTATAAAAGGAGAATCTTTGCCTACCAATACGCTCACACTAATCCTACATTTAACTGTATTCTTCTCTAGAACTTCTCGTTTGCAGGTATGAGCACAGGGAAAGAAAAAGAGAAGATGGGTCAAGAATGTGAGAAGCGTACTGATAAGATAACCAACACGAAGGTTGTCAAAATCTCAGAAAATCATCCTAATGAAGCGGAAATTTTCCTCGATCCCTTTGAGATTGAAGAAAACAAGGAGGCTATGGACCAAACCCTAGCGGACTCACAAGCAAATTAGGAACTTACTGAACAGGAATATCAAAAATCATTCAACTCATTTAGCGATCTAGACAAGTACAAGGACATAGAAAGTGTACTCGAAAGGAGTGACAACTATGACTACTCACCAACAAGTACTCCACCCAAACTGTCCTCACCCCTGAGATCAACCGCAAGCAGCAAGAAGAAAATGGACTAACCGGACGAATCTTCGTAAAAAATTATCACCTTTTCTTATGTGCTAAAATCATAATTGTCTTCTGTTGTTTCATTTGGATCATGAAGTCAAATGTTATCTTCATATGTCATGATGATCATTCCTGATCTTTGCAACTTCTACATATCTATTGGTCAAAATCACAAGCACTATGTGAAAGTAGGATTGCATCCATACGTCACGAAATCGGGATGATCAAAATGATCTAACGTACAGGCTTTATGTGAGGAACCCATCGGTAAGATTCCTGAAAGATTCCAAAAAGAAGATTTAGCACTAGAAGCTAAAATCTTATTGAAACATCTTCACGCAAACATTCACCTTTTTTGCACCTATAAAAAGGCCTCATCTCTAAAAGAAACACTCACACTAACCTACTGACGCATTTTTAAGTGTTTTAGTAATTTTGATTGCAGGAATGAATCAAAACAGAGGAAAAAGAAGAATGGATAAAGCCGAGAAGCCGTGCTGGTAGACGAGACCAACACCTAAAGGAAACAGGCAAGATAACGAATGCTACTGTCATCAAGATAGAAGAGACTGGTGACAAAGTAAACATCACATACTCTCTACCAAACACAGCAAGCAGAACGGGACGAGAAAACATAGACAAAATTTTCTCAGAGTCTCAAGCAAAAAGAGAATATCATCTGGAACAAGCTCGAAGAATGGAAAACGAAAGAATTATGGTTCTCAAAAGTGCACATGGTAATTCATCCCAAGGATCACCACCCACCTTTCGTTGGTACCCAATTTCTGATGTTCCACAAAAAGTTGACGAATCTTTTGAAGATTTCTCTCTTGTTCAAACTCAGTCACCAAGTGGTTCACTTGAGCCCACCCTCTCTCTTGAGGAGCTGGACGAATATGCAAACATGGCTCGTGTACCCGAAAGGACTGACGAAACCTCTCATATGGAACTCCACATGCCTTACTTATTTCTTTAAAAAAACATCTATGTGTAAGCTGTGGTCATCTACGTTCTGGATACTCTCAATAAATGTCCCTGTTTTTGATTGCTACTCTTAATGAGTTCCTTGACCAAGACCTCAAAATGAAATATTGTCAAAGATCTAATTGAATTCTGAAATGACATCTCATTAACTGTTCAAACCTGAACTTGAGAGTTATGTGGAATTTTATGGTCTTAAATACTATGACATTGGTCAGTTACGAAGATCACATGAATTAAATCTCCTTTATATTGACAAGATTCCAGTAACACCAATCTATAGAAGACACGTCAACCGTAACTCAGGATGAAATTAAACTTTTCATTAAGGATATCAGTGCTACGTTGAAAAAGGAGTATATACATTGAATGGATATCTCAAATCCTGGTTATAAAAGGAGGTTATTGTGGATGGTTCATCATCACCCCATAATTTGATTACAATGGCTCCTCATAAGCCCATCACCAGAGATGCAACAAGGAGAATCAAAGAAAGGGCCCGCCTAGTTCAGGAAGAACAAGGTGACCTATATCCAGGAAACAGCATGCGGGCTCCATTGGACGTTTCATCGGACTCAGAACCCACGAACTATGATAGATTCAACGTATGAATCTGATGAAGAACCCCCACAAGCTGATCCTAAAGAAGCACTTCCTCTCATTGTCAAAAAGGGAATTCTATCTAAAGAAGCATAGAACAATCCACACCTTGACAAAGATCTTCGCACCTTCTTCAGTATGTATGATTGCAAATGTGAACTTTGCGGATATTTGAAGGAAGACTCTTATGACAAAACAGGATCCTCTGTTGGCTCATCTCGTCCTGACTTTTCTGCACCAAAGAAGAAAACCAGAAAGGATGAGGGGGAATCCAGTAAGGCGAAGAAAGGAAAAGAGAAGTAGTTTCTTCTCAAATTATCTTAAGATGTAACGCTTTATCCTTCAATGACTGTTCTCTCACCTTGGAATAAAATTTGAACTGTTATGTTCTAATCATGTGTTCATAGAGAGACAAATCTTTATTTGATTTATTTTATCTAGTTTGAACCAAAATACAACAAATGCACAGACTCCTATGAAACAAAACTCTGGCTGTTACACATTCTAAGGGGTCATTATTGAATTCCGCGTTATCAGTAAAAAATGAAATGAATGGTTCGCTGACTAACGTAAAAGCGTTGAATGGTCATTCAATGACCATTAAATTCAATGAGGAACATCATTCATTTTCAGCTATAAAAGGACATGAATTGTGAACAAAAAATTCACTTATTCTCATTCTCTTTCTGAGTCTCACCACACATAGAAAAGTCACTCATGGCATCCCGCAGGCCGGTTACACGTTTGCAGAATCAGAAGCAAAAAGAAACTGCCCGTAAAATAAGAGAAGAGCAATGAGACTTTTATCCTGGAAATAGCATGCAGGCTCCTATAGATCTCTCATCAGACGAACATCTTGAAAATGATGATGAATCCCTCATCTCTGAACTTGAAGAAAACCCCATTGCTGATCTACAAGAAGCTCCACCACCAGTAGAAGGAGGAAGAAATTTTCCCTCCGCTGAAGACTGGAAGAACCCCCTTGCTGATCGTGATTATCTTATGTACCTAGGGTGTGTTTGGAAATCCGGAAAATGATTTCTGGAAATCATTTTCCGAGTTTTTGGTGTTTGGCTAGGCAAGGAAAATAGGAGTCAAAGGAAAATAACCCAAAGTCAATGAAAAATCACCTCACTTTTCTGGAAAATGGTTTCCCCTTTTTTTGGGGGAAGTCATTTTCCATCTTCATTCAACGCAACACTTGCCATCTCCACGCCTCTATCAACGCAAGAACAAGCTCCACCAACAAATCCATCACCAGAAAAATTCTACCGGAAACCTCCTCATCACTGGTTTCTGCATCGGATCTGGTTTCCGATGCGGAAACCAGAGAGGTTTCCGCATCGGAAAACACTGTTGCGCCGGCCGATCATCGTTTGGACGCCGGAGATTTGAAGCTGCCATATAGGCGAAGGTCCTGAGGGACCTCCACCCTCTCATATGTCACTGGAAGGGCCTCTAATGGCCGCTGAGTCATCAGAACCTGGAATCGCGACAGAGATCGCGAAGGGCAACCGGGAGGCGATTCTACAATCGCACCCAGCTGAGAGCTCTGGGGTAGCAAATTTGATGGAGGAAAGACACATCAATGATGTCCGCTACATCAGAACTGAGCATCAAACAACAATGGGAAAGATCAAAGCCAAAGCAGAAATTGCGAAGAGGTCTCATCGGAAACACATCTGGGATTTTTTTTTTCTCTTTCTCAGTATTTTTTTTATTGTTTGTGAAATCAATTCCTCTAATATGTGTAGAAATGGAAGTGATTGTTTTGGGTTTATGTGCTTATTTGTTTTGATTGAATTACTCTATTTTTATGAATTGCAAGTCAAGGAAGAAGAAGAAGAAGTAGTAAAAGAGCACATCAGGGTATAAAATTTAAAAAATAAATTTATCAAATGATATAAAAAGTAAAAAGTAATTGAACAAATAAAATTAATTGAAGTATACAATTTTGATCATTTTTCTATTCATTTTTTGGAAAATGGACCAAACACCAAAAGACAGTTTTTCGTTGTGCAGCCAAACACATGAAAGGAAAATGACTTTTGGAAAATGACTCATTTTGCAGAAGTCATTTTCCTGCTTTCCAAACGGACCCCTAAGCACTCTGCTAGTGAATCTGACACAAGTAGCGAAGCAAGACTAGAACCCACTTCTCCTTCTGGGTCGAAGACAACCAAGACTGCCAAATGGTTTCGACAGAAGTTAGGAAAAATGATGTCAATGAGAAGTGGAGAGAGCAAGAACACGAAAGGAAAGGCGAAGAAATAATTTTCTTTCGTGTAATATTTTCTTATGTACTCACATCCTATGACTCTCTATGGCCATCATCAATAAACATCTTTTTGTTGCGTGTTAATCCTACATGACCGAAACTTTATTTGTTTCACGTTTACTCAACACGAACTCATAACATAAGAAATTTCGATCAAAGAGAAGTAAATCTTTATTTGATTCACTTTATCTTTTGAGCATATTCTGTCACATCTATCACATTTCGTCAGGAATCTCTTCCGAAACCTTGGAAATCATGAATATCTTTTCAGAAATTGATTCCTTTTTCGTGTTAAGTCTTTCACATATGGAATATCTGTCATACCTCGAAATGGACGGCCACTTTCGTCTATAAATAGACAAGCCTTGCAATGGTATGATCATTCCATAATTTGGAGAAATGGATAAGGGAAAGAAACATGTATCTTTTTCTGTAACTTTGCCGAAGAGAGACATGAAAGAGATTCAAGAAAAGCTTAAGTCCCTAAGCCTATCACTTGAGCAAGGAGATAGCTCTCAAGGGTCACTTGCCAAGAAGCTCCCCTCTGCTATTCCTCCAGAACAATCCACCTCCACTTGGTCCATCCCCTCCTACTCTTCATGCCTTTAAAGATGATCCAAACTACACCATTTGGAAGGACTTCTTTGAGAAGAGGGCCCGATAGATTGAAGAGGACCAGTTCAAAAAAAAAAAAAAAAAAGACAAAAAGAGGCTAAGGTTGAAGTTGTTTAATATACTGTATTGCAGTAGGTCGAGAGATGTTTGTGCTATCTACTATGTGACTTGTTGTAATAAAACATCTCTATGTTTCGTGTGCTCTTTATATAATCAACAAATCTTCTAACACGAAACTTATGTACACGAAACATTAACCAGTTGATGACAACACAAGAATCTTTATTTGATTCTCGTAAAAGATCACACTTCTCCTAGAAGATTAAATGAACTGAAGGTTATTTGGAAATGAAGGGTCTCATCCATAACCGTTCGATGTGGTTGGTAGGAGAGATTGTGTGGCCTAAAACTTCGGCCCACTACCCCATGATCTCATGTCAGTCGAGGTGATAGGCATTAAATGCGGCTGTTTGCACTCGAGTATATTTTCTCTCTCCTATTTAATTGGGAACGATCAAAATTGATCTGATACTGACCCTATCAGAACTCCTTACCATATCGGCTTACCTTATTGGAAGAATTGGAAGAGTCACTCTCATTCAAAATTCAAATACAAGTCTGGTTTACCCAGTTGAACAATTTGACCCGAAGATAACCCGTAGAAAAACCTCTCCTTTTTAACCTAAACCACCACCCTTATCTCACTTTTTTTTTTCGATTTCAAAACCTCTCCAACACCCTCCAAACTTAAAATCCTCTCCTTGATCATCAAATCTCTCCTCTTTGAAACCCAGAAAACCCAGACCTTCATATCAGCAGCCATGGCCAAGAAATCCAAGACAACAGCGTCAGATGCTTAACAAGAGACGTCGGCAACAATGGTGCTACCAAGCTTCCCAACTTCCGACATCAACTTCATAGAGTCAAGAGTTCATTTCATCATTGGCAGATGTATGTGGGATGCATATGGCTTTCTCCAGTATGCACTTGACAAGTCTTTTGGAGAGAAGGTCATTAATCTCTTATAGGATAGTGGGTTATACAGCTTTGTAACCCATCTCTACACATTCTAGTTTCCGGTGGACGTCGCTCAGTTCTATCTGAATGCTAAGGTGTCCGCGGATGGCTCACAAATCACCTCCGAAGTCAATTGCACTGCCATATCGCTGACCTTTGAAGATGTGAAGAAAGCCTTCAACTTCCCGGATCGTGATGAGACGTACCATTCGGATTTTTCCGGGTACTACTATGAACAGAATGCATTTTATGAAAGCATTAAGAACAAGCAAGGACCAACCGAAATCACATGGCCCTTGAAGAAGAAATGGCTTCGGCTTGACTACGAATTCATAGTTGACATCTTCAACAAAGTAGTAGAGCACAAGACATCTGGGACGGATGGTGTAACGAAAGATAAGCTGAAGATGTTACACGCCTTTCTTCACGGCTACAAAGTGGACTAGTCGAAAGTTGTATTTAATCAAATTCGTCACATCATCACCTATGAACGATCATCACCAGGAGATATCCCAAAGAAATTTGGCTTTGGCTTTCTTGTAAGTCATCTTCTCGCTACGAAGAAAGTTCCCCTTCGTGCAGGTGTCCTCCCTGGCTCGAAGGCATAACACATGAAATCAAAACCTTCTGGCTATGAAAAACAGAAGGCACTGGAGTTGGAATTACCATTGGACTCGGTAAAGTCGAAACGTCAGTCCAAAAAGGCCAAAGACTCTGATGATGATCAGCCCAAGCCCAAGAGACGGAAGAAGGAAAAGGCCTCTTCCACATCCGTAACGAAAGATCTAACTGAAGCTCAGCCTGTTGCCGAAACATCAGAACCAAAATCTCTGGCTGATACCAAGAAAGATGATACACAAAAGACACCCCCAATCTCGAATCCAACAACAGAACCTGTTATAATTGAAGACTCGTCTGAAGAAGAAGTTGGTATTCGACCTAGCCCTGTACAAGCAACGAAAGGTCACTTCAGACCTACAATTGCAAAAGCCAATGAGATAATGACCAGATTAGCCCCTCCTCCTCCGTCCAGTTTGAAAGAAAATCTGAAAAAGAGATTTGCATCTTCTTAGGGGGAAGAAACTTTAAAGAGAAACGAAACTTCTCGCAAAACTTCAAAGAAAAGGAAGACAAGATCGGTAAGTACTGAAGGGTCTGCAAAGAACTCCTTGCCACAAGAACCTGTTTCAGCAGAGCAGATTAACCCGAATCTGACACAAGAACCTGCTGAGATAGAGAAGGAAAGTTTCCAACTTCCACCTTCATCTGATCACTTAAGTCTCCCACAAGAACCTGGCTTGCCAAAAGAGACGAGAGAAGTGGTCATTGATCCTTTTGTTATCTCAACACCCGCCATCGAAACATTCCTTCCACAAGAACCTACCCAAGCAGAGCAGATGATTCCCATACTAATACAAGAACTTGCTATGGTAGAGAGGGACGAAAACTTGCCACACCCTTCGAATCATTTAAGTCTACCACAAGAACCTGGCTTGCCATAAGAGACGAGAGAAATGATTCCAGTTTTTGATAACGATCCGAAAGCAGTGATGCCTGAATCCGAAGCTGCTCCACACTTAAACGATGCTTTACCAGTGAGACGAGAGCAGTAGTACCTATACCAGAAACTGACCCAACTCTTCCTCCAACAAGAGATCAATTGCTTCGACTCTCAACTGAAACTGATTACCAGAGAGTTTTGCAGTGGCAAAAGTGGCGCACTTCTCCTCTACTAACACTTCTTGAAACCTTTGATGGAATGAAGGATGAATAAGATTTTGCTCTCGAGTGGCTTAGCACACGAAACGTCTACGACGCAATAAGGCTTGAGACTATTAACCGAGTATATTCATACAAGGTGACCAACCGAACTTTGGGAAAAGAAAAGGCTCTCGTCTGCATTGAACTGAAGAAACCACCCCTTGATCCTGTCTTTGAAGAAGAAATGAAGGAATTCAGACTTGCTCTCCTATTATCCAAAGTCAAAACTGTGTTAGAGAAAAGTCATCAAAATGATCCAGCTTGCAATATCAGTGGATCCAAGGACGACAATGGGAAAGAAATTGAAGATGATGTTGAAGTCGAGGAAGCCGATGCCGAAGACGAAAGAGTAAACGAAGATGAAGATAGCAATGACGATGAATCTACTAAAAATGAATCTCCGAATGAAGGAAACAACGGAGATGAAGATGATGATGGAGAAAACAATGATGATGAGAATGATGACAAAAGGGACGATGATGAGGAGAATGAGAAGAAAAAGGACGATGATCAAAATGATGACATTGATGATGATGATGACGATGATGAAAATTCAGACTATGATAGTGAATCTCCTATCATAGGCAACACCGAACTCATACCCGACAGATCCCCCACACCTCACTCATCTCCACCCAAGGACACTCCTCCTCGTGATCCTTCCCCTTCTGTATCTCCACCAACAAATAGTCAGAATGTTGCAAATCCAGCAAGTGATGGAAAAATGGAAGCATCACCTCGTGATGGCAAAATGGAAGCATCACCTCGTGATGGTAAACTGGAAACATCGCCACGAGAACATCAAGTCATTCTTGAACACAGAAACGCTCTTCGCAAACTTATGAGCGTTCATCCCGAACAAGGCTATAATTTCGAATCTCTTGATCCCGAAAACATCATGCAGAAAATGTTAAACACAGTCCATCAAGCCGAACTTATACATCAACAGTATCTGTTTCATAGCGAGCAAGACAGTCGAACCCTAGAAGACCTGTCTACCAAGATGGACCAACTGATGAAAACTCTGTCTCAACAGCAAGTCAGCAATCAAGTTCTTCTACTTCAGATCCTCATGAAAAGATAGCAAAGGAACTCCACCGTCAAAGTCATCTCCTTGACAAAATTGCAAAAGAACATCACACTCTCAAGCTTTCCCAATTTGGCCTCAAAGAGAGAGTTGACCTCGCTTGCACAAAGGTCGATTTAGGACATGACAACATGTTCCGGATGGGAGAATATCAGCTCTAAATTCTCGAATATGTCAAAGATGTGCTTAATGCTATCAACAGGTTGTCCAAGCTTTCTAACTCCCCATGTGCTGATGCCAAAAAGGGGAAAAGAAAAGAAATGATGATGATGAGGACGAAAACAGAAATCGATCACCATCTCGCCCAGATGAATCTAGAAGGAATAATGAAGGAAGAACCACGGGACATGAAGAAGGAAGAAGCACAAGATCCTCACCGAGATCCACGAGACATGATGAAGAAAGAAACACGAGATCTTCACCCCCAGCATTTAGGTATCGACAACAGCCCTCTTCAAGATCCAAACAATACCCTATCAGACCTCGTCAATCCTTCGAATCCAATTCAGAGTTCATATTTTGTGGAAAAACGAATAGAGAGAACAAGAATTTCCGCCAAAGGCTGATGCGAAATGAGAATGTAACCATGGATGCCACAGGAAACTTCGTCACTTACCAACAGTGTGAAGTAGGAAGTGGAAAACGCTTTGAAGGATATAATATACCAGTATGGATGAAGAGGAAAGACAACTACTCTAGGCAAGTCTATCAAAGCCAAAGAAATGAAGAAATCAAGAAAGCAAATCTAGAGTTGTGGAACAAACAAGAAGAGGCGAGACTTGCAAGAGAGCATGAATTGATTGAATGCGAAAGGATAAAAGAAAAGATAAAGGATGTGACGAAGGTTGGAAAAGATGCTGAACCAGGAGTCAAATACAATGCCGCTTTCAAAATTCACACAGAATCAAGAAAGAATTACACTGAAGGAATGCATTCGTTCGAGCTCATTTCCTGGTGGAATCTTGGTATTGTTGAAGGAGAAAACATCCTTGAAGCATACAACAATTATGTGAGCTGCAACATCAAAGGAAAATATGAAGATCTCGTGAAAGAAAACCCTATGCAAAAGTTCAGATCCTTGATCAACCGAGACATTGACATGGATAAGATGCTCAAGCAACAAAAAGAGGAGATGACAAAGAACGAAAGGAAGCTCAGCTACAAAAGGCGAAACTTTTAGAAATGTAAAAGTTCTTCAACTATGCCTTTGACTATTTTGTAAGTGTTTTGATCTTTATATAAAAGTCATCATTTGTCCAAACATTCGTGTTTTTATCTAAGTTACTTGTTTGAATTACTTGTATCTTTCATAATTTCTTAGAAACTGAATGTAAACTCTTCTAAATGGCTATTTTGAAATGAACAATCCATTATGGGATAATTGTCAGCCTTATAGCAGAGTATAGGTTTTGGCATCATCAAAAAGAAAAAAATTATTAGGAACATATGTATTAAGATTTTGATGATACCAATGTAACTTAGATTGTAGACCCCTAAATTTTTATCAATTCTTTCGCTACCTTCGTTCTAGACAAAAGGTGCCATAACTCACCATGTAATTCGTGTTAAGATAGTCAAACACACGAAACCGAGTTATGATCGTTCTAGTTAGGACTCCTTGGATGAAAGAAGATCGAATGATTGAAGCAGAAGCTACATCAGCAAGAGAATCTACTGCTCGGATTTCCAACAAATGGAAAGATGCTCCATCACAGGACGAAAGCAATCTTCCGTGAAGAGACGTTAAGTCTATGATCAGACTGCCAAGACAATTCATCTTCTCGTAATTCAAGAGGAATGTTGTCCAAGTCTCAGTTGATGAATCATCCTAGGAACAAGTTATCCTAAGGACAAGGAGCACATAAATCAAGATGCATTAAATGCCATTGTACCTCTTTTCAGAGCTAGAAGACAAAACTTGTAGAAGTTCTTGCCACCAACGACTATATGGTACAACCGCATTAAATGGAGCATTAAATGCAGTAAGCTATCCGGACATTACCCACTGGTCCATAGGTTTGAAATACCATCTCCCTCCAATGGATGGATATTTTCTCTCCTATAAATACCCATCTTCTACATTGAAGAAGGTGCTGGTTTTTGCTCAATTGATCATATTCATACAAAAGCTCCTTATATAAGTTCACTCTTCCAAGCTTTGGAAAACCAGTGATTCAAGTTGTGAAGTTTCAAAGAGAGCCATCAGATTACACCTTCACAACCTTGAAGAAGTCTTGCATCTTATATACGTTGATCATCCATCATTCAATCAGTCAGTCAGGACTTCAACCTGTTGGAGAACCCCGCAAATTTCTTCTACCAACCCTCAACTCTGAAGAAGACGTTGATAGAGGCGGAGTAAACTCTCGGAGTTGAAAAACCTTCAAGTACCTGTCCGGCTTAGTGATCAAGGAAGCTAGCTTGACATAGTTTGTACTAGGAGTGATAGTGCAAACCTTTCACGAGTTGTGAAAGAAGAGTGGAGTAGGCACAGTTGGCCGAACCACTATAAAAATCCCTCGTCTCTCTTTCCTTATTTACATACTCCTTTACTTTCGTACATTGCATATCATAGCCCCTCAAACCAAAAGTTTTTATGAGCATAAAATAGAGCAAGGCAATATTAAAACTCGTTAAACCAATTCGTTGCGTAATAACCCCGAAAGAATTGAAGTTATTTCTGTAAAAATCGAATAGTCTATTCACCCCCTCTCTAAACTCTCCCTTCGACCCGACCGGGACCAACATATATATATATATATATATATATATATATATATATATATATATATATATATATATATATATATTATGACAATACATATAAGTACTCCCTCTTTCATGTTTTATCTGTCATACTTACTATTCATTGGTTAAATTATCTCTTTCTTTTTTTACTTATTTTAATTTGCATTTTCTTATGATTTTTAAAGTTAAAATTTTGTGCTTAATAGTGCTTTTAATGTAATTTTAAAATATATAAATGGGAAAAAATGACACGTTTTTTCACCCTGACTTATATGCTTACAGCAGTTTTTTCACCTGAGTTATTCTTGTACCTACATTTGCCCCTTCAGTTAGGTTCGAAGTGACTATTTCCCCCTCTTTTATGTTAGATGAACATTTTTACCCTTAAAAATAAGTATTTCATTTATTTTTTCTGCTCCAACAAATTATTGCTCGTATGTATGGATGACCACTGTTCTGTTCGAACCTAACCAGACACTCTAGCAGCCAAATCAAAATAGTATAGACGGTTCTAATTACGATTCAGAACCGGATGAATAATAATTATCGATTTTTGACTATTAAAAAAAAAAGAAATAGAATTTACAGCAAATAAATAAATAAATAAATAAATTTTGGTTTGAGTCACCAGTTTAAAGTTTATTTTATTTTATTTTTTTGTAAATTCTATTTCTAATTTTTAAAATAGTCTAAATTCAACAATTATTTTATTTTATTTTAAATTCCGATTTTGAGTCGTAACCAGAACCGTCCCTACTATTTTGATTCGGTTGCTACAATGTCCGGTTAGGTTCGAACTGTACCGTGGTCATCCATACATGTAAGCAATAATTTGTTAGGAAAGTCCTCGTGTTGCATCCCCCACCCAATTTTTCATGTTTGCTTGAGTCACCATGATTTACATCCTCCCAAATGCTCTGTCGGGCCGGGGTGTGGGGGGCCCTTAGGGTTGGGGTTCAGCCTTTGGAATAATAATTTGTTAGGAAAGAAAACTAAATGAAATACTTATTTTAAGGGTAAAAATGTCCATCTAACACACACAAAAAAAGGGAAAAACCGCCTCATTTACCATGAACGAGGGGGCAAACGTGAGTACAGGAATAATTCAAGGGGAAAACTACTATAAGCATTTAACTCAGGGGGAAAGAGTACCATTTTCCCAATATAAATTTTACATAAAAATTTTAAACTTGGTATTTGAAAAAATAAATTATGAATAATTTCATTAATTTCAATCAATCCCCGTTAATCGAACCCGTCACATAAAATGGAACAGATGGAGTATATTTTATCCAAGGTTTCAAGCAATAAAGTATTGCTGGTCACTTTCCATGCAAAGAGACAATCACTTCCAAGAAAAGTACGTAAAACAATGAGAGGTCTCAGGTTCGAACCCAAGTGTGCGGGCTTTGACTCTTTGTGCTTCAGTAGGTTGAGAAACTATGTATGAAGAGATATAACATTGTAATAGAGTCAATAAATACAAAATAGTAGGGACTTGTTGCCACATAATGAATACTCTTTTGTGTGTGTTTTTTTTTTTTGAAAGCCTCTTTTGTGTGTGTATTATTGCTATTATTATTATTTTTTTAGTTTTGTTTTGGGTGTCGAGAGAAACCATATCCACTAATTGAGAGTATAGCAAGTAAACCTTAATAAAAGTTGTGCACTTATTTCAAGACTAGTTTTTTACGCGCATTGCGCGATTGGGATAATGCCCAATATATTTTTTTTAAAATAAGTACTTTAAAGTATATCAAGGCAAGATTATATTGGAATTGTTCGTGCATAGATAATTGAATGTTAAATTTACGTATTTAAATAGGCAATTCTAAGTTTACAAATGCAAGATAATATAGTCAAGATTGATTATAATTGTCAACAAAATAATTGTATAGGTATGGTTGAAACCAAATATGGGATATAAGGGAAAGTAAATTAAAATTAGGGCATAAAATATTAAATATATACTAATATTGAAAAGTTAATTGCTGATTGCCAAACAAGGACATTGCGAGGTAGTTTCCTACTTCAATTTGTTATGTGATTTGAATACTCATTTTGTCAATAAATCCCTCAAGTAGTTAATATGATTGGCTTAATTATATTTTTTTTAATTTTTTTTTTAATTTTTTTAAAACTATTATTATTATTATTATTATTATTATTATTATTATTATTATTATTATTATTATTATTATTAAATATATGTTATACCCTTATGTCATTTTACATGTTAATCTAAAAAACAACTAATTTTTTTAAATATCTTTTTACCACTGTTGATATAATTCGCTGGTCAAATTCGCTAATATAATCCGCTAACGATAACTGCTGATTGTCAAACAAGGACATTGCAAGGTAATTCTCACTTCAATTTGTTGTGTGATTTGAATACTCTCATTGTCAACAAATCCCTCAGATAGTTAATATGATTGGATTTATTAATTATATATTTTTAAAATTTTTCATTGTATTAATAAAATACTTGGTAAACAACTATATAGCATTATTTTGTATTATAACTTTGATATTTAATAATAAAATAGTGCACAAAAAAATAATAGACAATGTAGTGAATATAATCAATTGATGAATTTGAAATTTGAATCTAAAGAATTTTTACTTGGATAAATATAACGACAATAGAACTAATAAAATTACATCTCTTAATTAATTTATTGATAATGAATAATTTTATTTTTTATTTTAGTAAAGACATTGTAGGGAACATATATAAAGAATTTATTGACAATGTAGCGAACATAATCAATTGATGACTTTGAATGTAAAGAATTTTTATATTGGAGAAAAATAAAGACAATATAACTAATGAAATTATTTCTCTTATTTTAATGAATAATTTTTTTTTGAATAACGACATTGTAGACACATAATTCTAAATTAAAGAAATGCATATATATTATTTTTTGTTGTAGCTACTAAATTATTATTTAATTTAATAAGACTAAAATAGAGTACTAATTATGCCAACTTTTATTAGGATGAGGTTCGAACCTAAGATCTTTCTTATTGAAATTAATGAGTAAGTTAACGGTGAACTAACAGAAAGTAACGGAAAAGATAATATTTAACGGAAAAGTTAACGGATAATCATATTCATTAAGGATAAATTAGTAAATCTTAAGGAAAAATTAAAATCTGATCAATCTAAGCCATTCATTTGATTAAAAAATTTGACCGCCATTTTTTCTACCTATTATAGGCCTAACTCTCTTGGGCTCTTATTAGTATAGTAGATTATTTTGTCTTTATGGAGTGATACCAACAAAACTACACAATATTATAAAAAAATATGTTGGGGCATGAGTGTGATATTCTATTAAAAAGTTTTAAATTTTGTTCATTATTATTATTAGGAAAAATGCTCAAATAAGTCACCAAATTACATGTGAAAATGCAATTGGTTCTTGAATAGTCTAAATTTATCCAATTAAACAAAAGATTGACGTGTTTCTCTGGCTACGGTTGATGAGGTTGGTCTTGATAGTTTTGATGATATTAAAAATGTAAATTGAAATAAATATAATAATCTCTATAATAATCATGAACTACTAAGAATGACATCAATAAACTAATCAAAATAATTTTTTAGTTTATTGGCGTCAATAAACTAATACAAAAAAAATTATTTACCCAACACTCATATTAATTGTTTGTCTTAGTCAAACAGCTAAATTTGGTCAAATTAAAATGGCCAAACTTTAGCTGATAAGTCATTTTTCAAACTCCCCCAAAGTATATTCATTTCTAAAATTTTTCATATTTATTCACACAGTAAAATTTATTCAAATTTGTCAACATAAATGCTTCAAACAACCATTACCACAAAAGTATGGATTTTCTTTTTTTAAAGAATAGGTTATGAAAATATTTCCCGTTAACAATAAATCTTTATTAAAAAAATTCATCTATGTATAATCAAGGAGAGAAAATATATACATATTCATATTCAATATTATTTATTTAAGGGAAAATTGTCTATTCCATACTTATATTATAGGGTTATTGTAGAATTTGTCCCTAATTGTTGGTTGTGCTCACTTTTCGCCCCTAAGTTATCATTGGCTTTGCAATTTTTGTCCATCTATTAACTTTTCATACTCACTTTCAGTTCCTAAGCTATATAAACGTTGCAAACTAAAATTCGTCCCTAATGTTTTAATTTATTAGTAAAGTGACGAAAAGTACAATGTCAATTATAGCCAACCATTCGCATTCAAACATTCTTTTCTCTCTTCGCAATCGCACAGTTTAGAAATTATGAATCTACCTTATTTAAATTATGAATCTACAACGTAGAAATTACGAATCTACAGTATTTGATTTGTGAACATGTGATAGAGCTATATGTTCATAAATTTATAAATATATGTTCATGATTATAGAGCTATATGTTCATAATTTTCGATGCTCATATTCCCAATGGTTGAACTCTGTATTCACAACTCACAGAACTATATGTTCATAATTTGATAACTATACAGTTTATATATTATGAATCTACGGTACATAAAATATGAATCTGCAGTATAGAAGTTGTGAATCTTCTATATAGAAGTTATGAATCTCTTGTGTTTAAATTATGAATCTATGGTTTGTTGGTCCCGATAGAATGAGATGAGAGTCTAGAGGGGAAGGGGGGGTGAATAGACTCTTTTCGTTAGAAGCCCTAAACGTCACCTTTCGGTGTCTTGGCGCAGCGGATAAGATAGATTTGTTTTAGATACATTGCACGAGTTTGCGTAATTAGACAAACTTTCGGTAACTATAATAAAGGAATGATATGAGAGCAAAAAGAAAAGCGTAAGTAAAGAGATAGAGAGGACACGAGATTTTATAGTGGTTCAGCCAATGTTGCCTACTCCACTCTTCTTCCACAACTGTTGGAAGGATTGCACTATCACTCTTAGTACAAATACACAAAGACTTCCTTGATCACTAAGCCGGACAGCCTTCGTAGGTTTTTCAACTCCTCGAGTTTACTCCGCCTCTATCAACTTCTTCTCCTGAGTTGAGGTTGGTAGAAAATGATTTCTTGAACTCTCCAACGATGAGGTCTTGACTCTGAGATATGATTGCTTCAAATAAATGTCAAGACTTCCTTGAGGTGTAATACAAAAGAATCTTCAAGTAGCTTAGCACCTCAAAACTGGTTCACAAAAGCTTTTAGTAAATTGTAGACTTTTCAAGAGCTTTTGTAAGTGAGTAAGTTGAGTGATAATGAACCAGCACCTTCTTAGTTGATGAAGGTGAGTTTATATAGGTGATGAAAATCCATCCGTTGGAGGGAGATGAAATTTTCGAACCTTTCAACCAGTGGACAAGGACCGGGGAGCTTCATGCATTAAATGCTCCATTAATGAGGTTGTACCATGTAGCCGTTGAAGGTATGGAAAACATTGGGGTTTTGTCCTTTAGCTCCAAGAGATGGTACATCTTCATTTAATGCTTCTTGAAAAGTGTGTCCCATAAGATGAAGTCCTTATTGTCCTAGGATGTTGTCAAATCAGACAGGTGAATCATTCTTCTCGTTGTTGAAGAGAAGTAATGCTTGATAAAGATCGTCTTTCACCAACACTGTCCTTTCGTGCTTGTTGACAACTCCTGCTTGATTCTTGTTGTTGTTCTTCATGTTTCGTGTCTTCTTTCGCCTTGGAGACCCTAACATCTAGTCATAACTCATTTTTGTGTGTTTGTCTAGCTTAACACGAATTACAGAGGAGTTATGGCAACTTTCGTCTAGGACGAATGCAGCGATTAAAAAAGCTAATGGTTAGGGGTTTACTTTTCTACAATACATTGGTATCATCAAAATCCTAATACAGTGTTCCTAACAATTTCCCCCTTTTTGATGATGCCAAAACCTATACTCTTCTTATAAGGCTGATAAAAGTTCCATAAGGATTTTTTCTATTATAAAAACAGCCATACTTGAGAGTTTACAAGTCTTTTTCTAGATTAAAGCGTTAATAAGCGAGACAAGGACAAGTGACTCAAACAAGTGACACGAGATGTGTGACAATGATAGTTTCATATATAAAGATGTAATCATTACAAAAAACTTTGTAAAGAGAAACATAACGAAAGTTAACTTACATTTCTAAAAGCTTTGATTTCTGTTGTTCAGCTTCCTTGAGTTCTTGGTCATTCTTTTCCTTTTGTTGCTTTAGCATCCTGTTGAAGTCAATTTTCTCATTGATTTTTGCTCTGAAAACTTTAATAGGATTAGTCCTGACAAGCTCTTCATGTTCTCCTTTGATGTTCAGACCAGTGTAATTGTTGTAGGCTTCCCGAATGTTGCTTCCTTCAACAATACCATACTTCCACCACGAAATCAGTTCAAACGAATTCATGCCTTCTTGGTAGCTCTTTCCTGATTCCTTGTGCACTTTGAAAGCTGCATTATGCATGACATTTTGTGGGGAGTCTTTGGTTACATTAGAGAGGTCTTCAATGAGGTTCCTGATCCTTTCTCTTTCCATTGCTTCATCTTCTCTTCTCTTTCTTTCTTCATCGTGCTTCCTCCACAATTCTTTGTTTGCTCTTTTGATTCTCTCATTTTGAGTGCTCATGTGATTTTGTCTTGTATAATTGTCTTTTGTTTTTAAACAAATAGGATTATTGCAACCCTCGAATCGTTTGCCACTGCCTTCTTCATATGGGACAAAGTCCACAAAGTTTCCTATGCCATCCATAGTTACTTTGTTGTCTCTCATAAGTTTCTGCCTTAATTTCATCTGTCCTCTCTTTGGCAGTCCTGTGAAGATGTATTTGGCTTCAGAACCAAATGATTGTCGAGGCTTGATTTGTTTGGAGGATTGGTATCGACCATGATATCTTGACTTTGAGGAGTGGTAACCACGAGATTTGGAAGGTGGATGAGATGGATTCGTGTTCCTTTGGTCATAGTCTCTGGGTGTCCGAGAGGGAGAGTGTCTTGCTTCAGGAGCTTGATCTTTCGTGCTATCTCTCGGCTGGTCATCATCCTTATCTTTGTCATCATTTCTCTTTTCCACCGTTTTGGCATCATCAGCACAGGGGGTAGAAGGAATGGAGGAGACCTTGTTGATTGCAAGCAAGATATCCTGAGCATACCCGAGAATTTGAAGTGCATATTCGCCCAGTTGGTACGAATTGTCCTGATATGTGTCAATCTTTGTACAGGCCAAATCCACACGCTCTTTGAGTCCAAAATGAGAGTGTTTGATTTCGTGCTGTTGTCGCGCAACTTTGTTCAGAGAAGCTTCAAGATCATAAAGTTTCTTTGTCATTCGCTCAAGGAGCTTGTGATCTGATTGGCTTTGTTGCTGCGGTTGAGGCTGTGCTGGAGGTGGAGATCGAGGTTTAGATTGTGCTGCTATCAGAAAATCAACCTTCTTGCATAGATCATCCATAAATTTCGTGTCCTTTTCTCGTAAAGCAAGATATTGCCTATGGATGGTCTCGGCTGAATGAACAGTTCCTCGCATGAGGTTCATGATAGTCCGTGGGGACTCTGCAGGGGATTCTTCCTCAATGTTTGTTGGTGATGTGTCTATGTGATCATCTTGAGGAGGTGCTTCCCGTTTTCCACCACTAGCAGAGCTAAGAAGAATTGGTGAAGCTTCCAGTGTGCCCTCACGCATACTTTCCTTTCCTTGCTTGATTGGAGTCTCGTCTATGGGTTGGATATGCGGGACAATGGCACGAGACAGATCTTCGAGATGGGAAGTTGAAACTTCTTCCGAGTCATCACTGTCAGATGGTAGACTTCTTAAGGGAGATCTTTGAGGGTAGGTGTCATAGTCAGGACCGATCAAGATTGTATGACTATCTTCGGGGTCGGTTTCTTGAGCACCTTCATCACCCAACTGATCATCATTATCATCATCATCATCATCATCATTGTCTTCATCATCAGCATCGTCAATATCATCATTATTATCATCTTCATCTTCATCTTCATCTGCATCACTCTCGTCTTCTTCAATCTCTCGTCCAAGCTCATCTTTCGTGCCACTGACATTACAATTTGGATCATTTTGGTGTTCTTTCTCTAAAGTGGTCTTGATCTTTGAAAGCAACATGGCATATCGAAGTTTCTTCATTTCTTCTTCATAAACTGGATCCAAGGGTGGCTTGTTGAGCTCGATGCAGATTGGAGCTTTATCTCTCCCGAGAGTGCGATTTGTCATCTTGTAAGAGAGAACGCGATTGATTTCTTCAATTCGAAGAGCTTGTGAAACATCCTCAGTGCCAATCCATGCAAGTGCAAAGTCTTCTTCATCCTGCATTGCTTCAAAAGTTTCAAGAAAGGTCCGTAGAGGAGCAGTGCGCCATTTTTGCCACTGTAGAACTCGTGTGTAATCCCTTTCAATGGATTCTCTAAGCGACTGATCTAGTGAACGGCGGGAAACCTTTACTTCAGGAGCTGGAGCTGAAGGTTTTGGTATATCCGGAGAAGCTACTTGCACAACGGCTGCCTCGTCTACCAACACAGGTTCTTGTGTCAGAATTACCTGCTCTGTATTGGTAGGTTCTTGTGGTAAACAAGGCACAGATATCAGAGCATCAGTCGCCTCTTTCGTCTTTTCTGGTGACCCAGGTTCTTGTGGAAGACTTAAGCGACTGGCCTCCATGTCTACATTAGCAGGTTCTTGTGTCAGCTCTCGAAGGAGTTGATCTGCCAAAGTAGGTTCTTGTGGATGGTGGTCTTGAGGAGAACCGAGATCAGACTTGGGTTCTTGATTATCAGGAAATTTCTCAGGAAGAACATCTTTCGGTTGAGCTTCCCCCTTAGAAAGTGCTTCATTCGTGATTATTTCCCCCTGTGGGGATGCATCTTTCGTGTCTTCTTCTTTCGGTGTAGAAGATTCCTTCGGGAAAGATTTCGCCTTGACGGGAGACCGAAAGTGACTCTTTTTGATAATTCTGGAGAGAATCAAATTATCTTCGTCTTCGGATGAGTCTTTGACAACGATTGTTTCTGGTAGAGGGGAGGATGGAATAGGATCTTTCTTCTCTTGTGGAGATTTTGAGGGGATTGGAACAGTTGAAGTTTCTTCTGCCTTTTTCGTCTTACTCCGAGAGGAGTGCTTTTCTCGTTTTTGTCGTTTCGGCTTGGGTTGATCATCTTCTGAAACCCTAGGTGTTCTTGATTTCCTCTTGGCTTTGACTTGCTCAATAGGGATTCCCAACTCCAGCGCCTTCTGCTTCTCATACCCCGACGGTTTTTGTTTCATGTGACGTGCTTTCAGTCCAGGCCGAATTCCTGGGCGCAGAATGACTCCTTTCGTTGCAAGAAGATGGCTTATCACAAAACCATATCCTAACTTCTTCGCAATGTCTCCTGGACTTTTTCGATGAAAGGTGATGGTGTGAACAATATTGTTGAATATGATCTTCGACCAATCGACTTTAAAACCATTCAAGAAAGCATGCAGCATTTTCAACTTCTCCTTCGTCACATCATCAGTGCCTGAGGTCTTGTGATCGACAAGTTTATTGAAGATATCAACAGTGAACTCATAATCCAGCCGGAACCATTTCTTCTTCAACGGCCATGTGATTTCTGCCTTGGATGGTGCGTGATTGTTCTTGATGGATTCGTAGAAATCCTCCGGGTCGAGATGATAGTAGATAATATCTGTCTTGTAAGACTCATCTCTTTGTGGAAACCCGTAAGTTGATCGAACGTCCTCCGAGGTAAGGACCACATGATGATTATTGACTCTGGAAGTGATGGTCAAATAATCAGAAGATATTGAAGCATTCATATAAAACTGGGTTACATCAAACGGGTGCCAAACAGTATAGAGGTGTGTGATGAAGCTATATAATCCTGTTTCTGTGAGGAGATGTATGATGTTTTCACCAAATTTTCTATCCAAGATATACTCAAGGAATCCATGTGCGTCCCACATATTTCCCCCTACGATGAAGGGTACTCTGGATTCAATGAATCTCAGGTCCTCAGTTGGAAAGCTTGGGACTTCCAAGATGGAAGGAGTTTCTGGTTCGGGATTAGATGGTGATGCTTGTGGATGTTCTGCCATAGTTGAGGATTTGAGAGAGACAGAGGGTTAGAAAGAATGAGAGTGAGAAAGGTAGGGTAAATAGATCAAAAAGGTTTAAGAGGGTTTTATAGATCTCCGGGTATCCGGGTATGGATGATCCATTTTAGAGGTGAAAGGTTTAAAATTCAAAACACTCCCGGTTTTTCTTCTCCAAAAGGTAACTGATCATCATGGGGGAGTGATAAGATCGTGTGCAGATCAAAAACGATCATTCCCTCATTTAATGAGGTGAGAGAAAATCACTCGAGTGCTTATTGGTGCATTAAATGCACGTCACATCATGTATCAGACAGAGTGGGGGAGTGGACCACTTTTCTCGGCCACATGATCCCACTAGGAGTCATCTGAACGGTTGGAAATAAAAGCTAAAAGCATTAAGCATGTTTAGTCATGATTCCAAACCCGAAAGAAGATAAAGGTTTCATAACATCAGACTTGTAAGACAGATAAAAGTCGAACAAGTCGTTTTTACATCAACAGAAATGCCTTTCCCGAGAGAATTATTACACAGAACAATACGCAGCATAAACAATTACAATCTCTCGTGCATTTGAAGGCAGACTTCCCTTCTACACATTGCAACCCTTCTTCTTTCGTTCGTACTCAAGGTATTCCCTCTTTCGGATCTCATGAGCAAAGACTTCAGCAATGAGGGTCTCATGATCTGCTCCCAAGGTTTCTCTAGAGAGACCTCGTCTCTCCATGACATTTAGTTCAGCCATTACCTTGGCCTTAGCAAAAGAGTATAGTGCACGATATCTTTCTTCGTGCTTTAGAAGAGGGGTAAGTTCAACAAGAGAGTAGAACTCTGAGATTTCAGGTTCTTTCTCAGATGATGAACCTTTCTCAACCAAGTTCCCGAGATTGCGGTGAGACATTTTTCTAGTCTCAGATAAGCTCTTGGATGAGAGTATCTTTTCTTTCCCTTTATCCATGAGTTGAAGAAAGAGATGAGTGAGTTCAAAGTAGATTGAGAGAGTCCATTAAATAGATAGACCGAACCTCTCAAAAGGTGTATCCAACTGTCTTAACCAAGACACTGTTTAGGGAATACATTCTTTTTCAAGAATTTTGTCCTTGATTCGAGATTATTAGATAGGTGATAGATAGGACATATAAAGTCTCGATCAAAGGAAACCAGAGCTAGTTAAATTTTATTCATCATAGACCCGAGAGAAGAAAGTACATAGGATAAGATACAACACACAAAAGATCAGATTTTCTTCCTCTCGTTTTTCTTGACTCCAGATGGTTCACCTTTGCCCTTTTTCAAATCTCCCAGCATTTGCTTGAACCATTTCCCGGTTCGTGGGTAGTTTGAGCTAGAAGAGGATTCAGGTTCTTCCTCCTGATCATATTTCTCCATTAAGTCTTCTTGTGCCAGAAAAGCCATATAGTCTGGGTCTGGAATCTTGGTAGGATCTTTCGAATTCTTCTCTTCACTTTCAACAATGAAACCCGCCATATCATCATATTTAAGAGACGATTCAGAGTCAGAAGGAATTTCCACCGGTGCTTGTGGACTGTTACCAGGATAGAGGTCACCCTGTTCCTCTCTGAGACGTCTGGCACTTTCTTTCAGCTTATGGGAATCACCTCTGGTGAAAGGTTTCTTTGGAGCCATGGTAAAGAAAAGAAGGATGAGTATAATGTGAAGAATTCACCTCCTTTTATAGCAAGAAATCCACATAGCTCATGTGTCTGTTACACATTAATTTCAACGTTACAATTAATGCTCATAACTGTAGTCAAGGAGTCATTAATTCCAAGCAAGACTTTGACTGTTAACTTGTTTCTTTATGAAACTCCAACTTCAATGATCCCCCTTTTTTTAAAAAAAAATGTAACGCATAAAATTATGGCTCTTTTGATTGGAAAACGTATGAGTGATGAGCTTTCCTGTGATTTGGACAAGTAACATATAAAGTTAGGCATAGACAAGATAAGCAGTCATTCTAAGTACGAAAGGATAGCATTTTTATTAGATCACGAGGATTCCAGGTCACGAGAGTACAGCATACAAAGGCTTAGAGAAAACGATAAGACACGTGAAGTTCCAGACGAGTCATCTCTTCGGTCACATCAGTCAGATTTGCCACTTTTGCATATTCATCCAACTCCTCAAGTGAGAGAGTGGGTTCGGGTGACTGAGTTAAGGGCTGAGAGTGAACCATAGTGACATCTTCAGAAGATTGTTCACTAGGTTGAGGAACTTCATAAGATGTTTGCTCATTAGAACTTTTCATCATCAGAATTCTCTCTTTAGCAAGCCGAGTGGCTTGTTCCATGCAGTAAGCCTTCTTAGCCCTGGACTCGCTGACCAATTTGTCATGAGTTCCCTTGTCCTTTGGTGCTGTGTTGGGCATGGAGTAGGTTACGATGACCTTTTCCCCATCTTCTTCAAGCCTTAAGATGGTAGCATTCGGAAGCTTGTTAGGCTTCTTGCATATGATGTTTTAGACGTTTGGCCCTTTTTTCAGCTTCGTCGCTCTTTTCCTTCCCCTTATCCATTCCTGCAATCTTTATCCTTCTCTAAGATCTTGTGAATGAGTAAAGCTCATAAAATAGAAGAATAATATATAGGCAAAAGATAACGTGCGAATCTTAACAAAATCTTTTAGATACTGACATCATATTTGCATGATAGAGTCATAAACTAAAAAGATCATGAACAAGATAACATCACAATTTGTCACCGTGGCCTAACAAAGTTATTCAAGCTTTCTTTTTCTTGCTGCTTGCAGTGGACTTGAGAGGAGATGCTATCTTGGTGGGGGTGCCTGAGGGTGAGTAGTCAAAACTATCGCTTAGTTCCAGCACACTGTTTTCTTTGATATATCCAATGGGGTTGCCAACAGAGTGGAAGGATTCTCGTGACTCATTATCGGACGTGTCACGGAGAAGGTTTCGTATGTGTTGAGCGTGTTCAAGGAACTAATTAAGTTGTTGCTCAGTTACTAGTGGCTCACTGAAAACTTCACTCTTTCCTTCTCGTGCCTCTGTAATGACTCGTTTCGCTTCCCGTACTCTTTCGCATACCACTTGTTGTCCGATAGAATGAGATGAGAGTGTAGAGGGGGGGGGTGAATAGACTCTTTCGTTAGATGAGAAATTTATTCTCATAGAGTACTTCATTTATAAAGATCCTTGCGTGTGAGGATGAATCAAATCTTTTGATTTTCGAGAGCAAGAATCTTTGCAAATCTAATTCTCTTAGCTTTATGTCATTTCAATCATTCCGAGTTCATGCCTTAAACAAGAGAATCTTGCTTCACTTAAGGGTTTCGTGAGTATATCTGCAAGTTGATCATCAGTATTAACATACTCAAGAGATATGTCCTTTTTCTCGACATGATCACGAATGAAGTGATACTTGATGTCAATATGCTTGGTCCGAGAGTGCAGCACAGGATTATTCGTAATGGCGATAGCACTCGTGTTATCGCATTTTATGCTCACTTCTCGTGCATTTATGCCATAATCTCTCAATTGGTGTCTCATCCAGGATTTGAGCACAGCAGCTTCCAGCTGCTATGTATTCGGCTTCAGCCGTACTTGTGGCAATAGAGTTTTGCTTTTTACTAAACCAAGACACAATTCGTCCTCCTAGGAACTGACAGGTTCCTGAGGTACTTTTTCGATCAATCCGACATCCAGCGAAATCAGCGTCTGAGTATCCCACTAGATCAAATGATCCATCTTTTGGATACCAGAGACTGACACTTTGCATTCCCTTAAGATATCTTAATATCTTTTTAGTTGCGCTTAGGTGACTTTCTTTCGGCTTAGCTTGAAATCGTGCACATACACCAACAGCAAACGAAATGTCAGGTCTGCTTGTTGTCAGGTATAGGAGAGAACCAATAATACCTCGAAAGATTGTTTGATCAACATCCTTTCCTTCATTATCAATGTCCATTCTGAGGGATGTGCTCATTGGAATTTTAACCGAACTTTTTCCATCAATGCCAAATTTTCGGATTAAATCCTTGGTATATTTGGCTTGATTTATGAATATTCCATCTGGGCATTGTTTGACTTGCAAACCCAGAAAATAGTTCAGTTCACCCATCATACTCATCTCAAATTTGCCTTTCATAAGATTGGAGAACTTTTCACACAAGATTGGATTCGTGCTTCCGAAGATAATGTCATCAACGTAGATTTGTACCAAAAGAATATGGTCATTATCTTTTATACGAAAGAGTGTTTTATCAACCACTCCTTTCGTGAAGCCGCAATTGATAAGAAAGTATGAGAGAGTATCATACCAGGCTCGTGGAGCTTGCTTTAAGCCATAAAGAGCCTTTTTGAGATGATATACCTTTTCAAGCTCATTATTGATTGCAAAGCCAGGTGGTTGTTCAACATACACCTCTTCTTCAAGAAGTCCATTTAGGAAAGCGCTCTTGACATCCATTTGATAGACTTTGAAGTTCTTATAGGCTGCAAAGGCTAGAAATATGCGAATGGCTTCCAATCTAGCTACAGGAGCGAAGGTTTCATCAAAATCAATACCTTCTTCTTGGCAATACCCCTTAGCAACAAGACGAGCTTTGTTTCTAACAATGAGCCCATCTTCACTCATTTTGTTTCTAAACACCCATTTAGTTCCAATGACATTCTGATGAGATGGTCTCGGGACAAGTTCCCACACCTTATTTCGTTCAAATTGATGGAGCTCTTCTTGCATGGCTATTACCCAGTCTGGGTCTTTTAGAGCTTCTTCTATGGTTTTTGGTTCCATTTGTGACAGAAAACATGCCATCATACTTTCATGCAAAGAGGCTCTTGTTCTTACACCTTCTTGAATATTTCCAATAACCTGATCTGATGGATGATCTTTTAACCATCGAAGGTCTGGTTCAAAAACATCTTGTTGATCTTGAGCGTCCATTTCAGGAATATAAGGTAGATCAATGTAAATCATTAGTTCAGATGTTGTGATAGATGAAGGATCATTCTGTTGAATTCCAACATTTTCTTGAGACACAGGTTCGGGTTCATGAACCTTTAGTTGATATTTCGTGTAGGACGAGAGTATGTCTTCTTCATTTGAGATATTTTCGTCAACAGGTTGCTGAGGATTTTGATTTGATCCTGATGGGTTCACCTCAGATTGTTCATCAAACTTGACATGAATGGATTCCTCAATTACCATTGTTCGTTTGTTTAGAACTCTGAATGCTTTGCTTACAGAGGAGTAACCCATGAATAACCCTTCATCAGCTCTTTCGTCAAACGCTCTTAGATGATTCTTTCCATTGTTATGTATGAAGCACCTGCAACCAAAGACATGAAAATAACCGATACTGGGTGTTTTACCTTTCCATAACTCATATGGTGTCTTGTTGTGAGATTTGTTGATCAAGGATCTATTTTGTGTATAGCATGCCGTGTTTATGGCTTCAGCCCAAAATCTCTTAGGTAGTCCTGAGTGAGAGATCATCGTTCGTGCAGCTTCTTTCAAGGTTCCGTTTCTTCTTTCGGCTACTCCGTTTTGCTGAGGAGTTCGTGCTGCCGAAAGTTGGTGGAAAATTCCATTTTGCGCACAAAATTCCTTTATGACTTTGTTGACAAACTCCGTTCCCTGATCTGATCTTATTCGTATTATTTTGAGCTCCTTTTCTGTTTGAAGTTGTCTCAAAAGATTTGGAAGAGTTGTTTCTGTTTCATTCTTCTTTTTCAAGAAAAGCACCCATGTATATCTTGTGTAGTCATCTACTATAACAAGAGTATACTTTCTTCCACTCAAACTTGCTGGATCAACTGGTCCAAAGAGGTCCATATGTAGGAGGCTTAGAGATCGAGACTTTGTATCTACATCTTTTGACTTGAAGGAAGACTTGAATTGTTTTCCTTTTTGACATGCCTCACATATTTTATCTTTCTTGTAAGATGCTTCGGGTAGCCCTCTTACGAGATTTCTCTTGGCAAGCTTGCTTATCGTCTTCAAGTTCAGATGACTTAGTTTGTTGTGCCATTCTTGATTGAGATCTGCATTACTTTTGGCTACAAGGCAAACGCTAGCATTAGAAGAATTTAAAGATATACATATTCTTCTTTCGTAGGCCCGTTAAAGCTGTCTTGTTATCTTTCGTGTTCACGATTTTGCATTCGTCTTTGAGAAATTCTACTTTGTATCCTTTGTCACAAAATTGACTTGTGCTTAGAAGATTGAACTTCAGTCCTTCAACATAAGAAACATCTTGAATTGTTATTCCCTTGTTGATGATGTCCCCTTTTCCACGAGTTTTGCCGCTATTTTCACCTCCAAAGATAACTTTGGGTCCGTCAAATTCCTTAAAGTTGCTCAACATTGTTTTGTCACCAGTCATATGTCTTGAGCATCCACTATCAATATACCATATGACCTGTTTTTCCTGCATCAAAGATTATGTGTTTTTAGGTACCCATTTAGTTTCGAGTCCTTGGGGGTTAGCAGTTAACTTTGGAACCCATATTAACCTAGAGTATCCACGACTCATCCTCGGTCCTTTATATCCATTTGAAGTGCGATAATCATAATGGATGCTGGCAAAGACTTTAGCATTATATTTCTTACATTGATCTTCCTGAGGAAGATTTTCATAATGCTTGAGATGATTGGTTTGTTTACGCAGATGAATCATTTCAAATACTGCTCTTGGGAGAGGTTCTGGGTAATCAAACCAATCTTCTTCTGATGGCCCAGTCCATCCATTGCCATACCCAGATCTTTTGAAGGATCTTTCGGGTTGTCTGATTTGTCTGCTTCTTGAGATTCCTTGTGCAGGATTCTTTCGTGTGAATTTCGGACGATATTGCCTCTGGTTAACATTCATCTTTTTATTGGATTGAGTGTTCCAGTTAGGCTGACCCTTTTTATGGCGTAGATTCTGTTTATTGCCATTTGGTCCATTCCTTTTGACATAGATTTGTCTAGGATTGCCATTACTAGATTTCTTCTTTCCAGATTCCACAATTCGTTGTACAGCCATTGATTGTGGTGTTTCTACATTGTTAACTACCATCATAGGCTCAGACATCTGGGTGGGTCCTTGAACAAATGCGGCCTCGAAGCTTTCATGTGAATATGCATTCGTGGGTTTGTTCAATTCGACTTGTGAAGAGGAGCTGGGATTAAAACCAATTCCAGTTCTTTCCCCGGGCAGTCTGGATTCATTCATCATTCTATCCATTAAGTTGGATGAATTATTGAATTTATCTAAAACTTCAAGCAAATCTTGCTCTCTCTTCTCTTTTGCTGTGCACAGCTCCTTTAGAGTGAGAACATCTTTCTCAAGCTGCTCCTTAGCAATGACTAGCACATTGTTCTCAATACGAACTTGCTTTAGTTCATTATAGCTAAGCATGAGCCGAGAGTTCTCCTCCTTGAGTTTGGAGTAAGTGCTATTTATCACATTGAACCTCCTTATCATTTTGGTGACAGATTCATTGGAGGTAAGACTTCTCACAGAACTCGACTCAGCTGAATAACAAGAGGATGAATGACTATTTACCTCGTCTTCATCTGCCATGAGACATAGTTCGTCTGACTCTTGACTGAATAGGCACAGCAGTCCTTTCTCCTCATTAGTGCTTTCGTCTTCTGAACTAGAGCTTGAGGAGCTACTTTCGGTTGCGATTGTGTCAGAAGTTTCGTTTACTACCATTGCCTTCCTTCTTCCTTCCTTTCTGGAGTTTGATGATTCAGGTTTGTCGCTTCTTTTATATCTTTCTCCAGTCTCTTTTGAGGGACTTGTGGTAGCATTGTTATCTTGATGTTTGCTTACTATGGGATGCGGGCAGTTCGCCTTGAAGTGTCCTGGCTTTCGGCAATTATAGCACAATAGCTGAGAGTCCATGGTTTTAGATTTTGAGGTTTGAGGGAAGTTCTCATGCTTCTTTCAGTGGCTCGAACGTTGTGGATCTTGAAAGTTGTTCTTTCTCATGAATCTTTTCATTTTCCTGACAAATAGTGCATATTGTTCATCAGATAAAAAATCACAAGAGTTAGGTTTCGAGCTGTTGGATGTTGATGCTGATTGATTTGCCACGAGAGCAATGTTTCTTGTTTCTGAATCTTCGGCATCTTTTGGTTCATGTTCGAACTCATAAGCTTTGAGATCACTGAAAATTTTGGCAGTGCTTGTTGTTTTCATATCTCGACTGTCCCTCATTGCAATGACCTTCATTTCCCATGATTTAGGTAGACCACGAAGGATCTTCAGATTCATTTCCTTCTCAGTGAGTTCTTTTCCAAGATCTGATAAATCGCCCATCAGTCTGGTGAATCTAAGTTCCATATCCATGATTGATTCATTTGGCAGCATTTTGAAATCTTCGAATTTTTTTATAGCCATTGTCAGCTTGTTGTCCTTTTCTTGCTCGTCTCCTTCTCCCAACCTCATTAGGACATTCCACACTTCCATAGCATTCTTGCATTTTCGGACTCTGGGAAACAGGGAATCATCCAGAGAGTTGTAGAGAATATTTCTTGCTACATTGTCCAGATTCGCTCTTGTTCTTTCTTCTGAGGAGTACTGATCTTTTGGTTTTGGTATCATTTGTGGGGCTCCTGCTCCCTGTGCGGCTGCTTGAGCATTTGCCATCATGATTGTGATTGGTCCGGTGGTTATGACGTCCCACATTTCGTCATGAATGGAGCATATGAGAGCCTGCATTCTTAACTTCCAGTCATCAAATTTAGCAAGACTAAATGCAAGTTGTTTGGAGCGATGAGCATGTTCCTTTTCCATTATAAAAAAACGTGCAAAGAAAATATGCAAGATTTTCAAGAGATTTTTTGAATAGGGATCTACCAGGCAGTAAATGCAAAATCTTTACCGATCAAGGTATTGGCTCTGATACCACTTGTTGGTCCCGATAGAATGAGATGAGAGTCTAGAGGGGGGGGGTGAATAGACTCTTTTCGTTAGAAGCCCTAAACGTCACCTTTCGGTGTCTTGGCGCAGCGGATAAGATAGATTTGTTTTAGATACTTTGCACGAGTTTGCGTAATTAGACAAACTTTCGCTAACTATAATAAAGGAATGATATGAGAGCAAAAAGAAAAGCGTAAGTAAAGAGATAGAGAGGACACGAGATTTTATAGTGGTTCAGCCAATGTTGCCTACTCCACTCTTCTTCCACAACTGTTGGAAGGATTGCACTATCACTCTTAGTACAAATACACAAAGACTTCCTTGATCACTAAGCCGGACAGCCTTCGTAGGTTTTTCAACTCCTCGAGTTTACTCCGCCTCTATCAACTTCTTCTCCTGAGTTGAGGTTGGTAGAAAATGATTTCTTGAACTCTCCAACGATGAGGTCTTGACTCTAAGATATGATTGCTTCAAATAAATGTCAAGACTTCCTTGAGGTGTAATACAAAAGAATCTTCAAGTAGCTTAGCACCTCAAAACTGGTTCACAAAAGCTTTTAGTAAATTGTAGACTTTTCAAGAGCTTTTGTAAGTGAGTAAGTTGAGTGATAATGAACCAGCACCTTCTTAGTTGATGAAGGTGAGTTTATATAGGTGATGAAAATCCATCCGTTGGAGGGAGATGAAATTTTCGAACCTTTCAACCAGTGGACAAGGACCGGGGAGCTTCATGCATTAAATGCTCCATCAATGAGGTTGTACCATGTAGCCGTTGAAGGTATGGAAAGCATTGGGGTTTTGTCCTTTAGCTCCAAGAGATGGTACATCTTCATTTAATGCTTCTTGAAAAGTGTGTCCCATAAGATGAAGTCCTTATTGTCCTAGGATGTTGTCAAATCAGACAGGTGAATCATTCTTCTCGTTGTTGAAGAGAAGTAATGCTTGATAAAGATCGTCTTTCACCAACACTGTCCTTTCGTGCTTGTTGACAACTCCTGCTTGATTCTTGTTGTTGTTCTTCATGTCTCGTGTCTTCTTTCGCCTTAGAGACCCTAACATCTAGTCATAACTCATTTTCGTGTGTTTGTCTAGCTTAACACGAATTACAGAGGAGTTATGGCAACTTTCGTCTAAGACGAAAGCAGGGATTAAAAAAGCTAATGGTTAGGGGTTTACTTTTCTACAATACATTGGTATCATCAAAATCCTAATACAATGTTCCTAACAGTCCTAATTCTTGATCTTGGATTTAAATTAGCGTCTCGTAAGTATATATGTATTCCAGTTTCAAAATGATTTCTTATATCTACCTATATTATACTTAACGCGTTGGAGTGGGTTACCAGCATTATTCACTGAGGTTGTTACACCGAATGTTTTTCAGGACCAATTGGGTAGCTTCAGAGCGCGCTAGTCGGATTCGTGGACTTAGTTTAGATAGTTCTAGCCTTGATGAGATGGCCTGTGTGCCTTGGTTTAGGTTTGAATATTTATGGTGGTTTTTGCTTTGTAAGATAGTTTAGCCTGTGTATCTGAGTTCTCTAGCTCAGATGTGGCATAACACCCCGACTATTATGTTTAGTTTGTGCTCTATTTGGTAATTTATAATAGATTTGCCTTTATTCTATAAGTTTTAAATGTTTTGAAATTTAGGGGTGTTACAGTAGGTAACAGAACCTAAGTTCGATCCTAGGATAAGACCCCTTTAGGGCATTAAGTTCAGACTCTAGGTGCTTATACGAAGCTTTGGACGCGCAGTGAGCCTGTGAGTTTATCTATCATTACCTGCTTAACTTCTCCCTAATCTATTCTGTGCTTAACTTGAAAGTCCCCCGTAAATTATAGCATCGAGATAAAGATACGAATCCCTAACTTACTATCGCAGTCGACATTGACCCTGTAGACACCGGGATGGCACCAACGAGAAGTCAGTCAAGAACCTTTGAGCCTTCTACCCAAGATTCGTTAACTCAGAACCTACAACAGTTGACTCAGGTCGCCTAGACACTGTGCAACGCCATCCTCCATAACAACAACCGACCACCACCGCCAAACGGGAACTCAGACGTAGCCCGCCAAGTCTTGAGACATCACCCATCCATCTTCGCAGGGGAAGAAGATCCCATAACCCTTGAAGAATGGATCCGAACATTCGATAAGATCTTCGAGCTAGTGGAGTGCCCAGAGGGACGCCGTGTGGAACTAGCCTCGTTTTATTTCGGACACAAGGCTGATCTTTGGTGGGTTCAGGAAGGACCTGCCTGTAGGCAAGAACCGGGATTCAACTGGGAATCCTTGAAGGCACGATTACGGGGACGGTTCTACCTTGCACACGTGAGGGCGGCCATGTATGAAGAATTCCTCCACTTGAAACAGGGAATGACCATAGTGATGGAATACCACAAACGATTCCTTGAGCTAGCTCATTTCGCACCTGAATTGGTGCTTACAAAGGCGACTAAAATAGAGAAATTTGTGGCGGGCCTCAATTTCGAAACTCGAAAGGCCTTGACCGTAAGTAGACCTAGAACCCTCAACGAGGCTTACACTAGCGTCGCCGACCTTTACCGGATCCAACTTCTACAACGCGGAGTTCAAGAACAAATCCGGAAAAGGAATAACGGAAGTGGTGGACTAACTGTAAAGAGAACCAGGAATGACTCTAACACAAGGATGGTTAACCCACCAAACCAAGGACTGCCTATAAGATACAGTGAAGCCAACGTAAGACAATTCCTTTACAGAAGGTGTAACAAGGACCATAAGAGTAGGGATTGTTTCGGAAACGCCGTACGGTGCTTCAACTGCGGAGGAAATGGACACAAGGCTTTCCAGTGCACCCAACCCCCAAGTGCAAAGACTACGGTCGCAGTCCAACAAGGCAACAGGGGAACGTGAACAATCGAGGGAACTACGGGGCACCTAGAAAGGTATTCGTCATCAGTCGCACCCAAGCCGACCTCAAAGCCGAAGCTGGGATCGACGCAGAAAACGTAGCCATAGGAGACGAGGACCCTACGAATCAATTGGAAGAGAATCCGGAAGAAGAATTCTATCTAGGATAGATAAACTACGAACCCTTGTAAACTACCTTTTAGTAGAATCGCTTACTTAGTTCGATTATTTAGAGTCCCCACACTTTTAAATAAAAGCCAAGTTAATTAGTTCAATCACCTTAAATTCCTCTTACCCCGCTCCTCGGATTAATTAAAGGATTAAAATTCATGCCCTCTACAATCTACGAACACCAAAGAAAGCCCGAGCGTGGTCAAACGAATAATAGGAAGCCCACAAAAGCATAAAAGGAATGCACTCAAAGACCTAATGTAGCTTGTACAAGAAATTGAACCTTGGACCTTTTGCCTCCAACACAAGCCTTAAACAGTAAACCTTCTTCGTTTCTTGAAACCTTTAGGGAACACAACCTTCTTAAACCCTCTTCCAATCCCTAGAAGCCCCAAATCCCCAAATCAAAAACCCTTCCTCCTTCTTCCATTTTCTCTCTCCCTCTTTCTCTCTCTCTCCCTCACCCTCCCAGCCGACGCCATCCACCTCCAACGACCGGCAACCGCCCAGCCACCCACCGCCACTCGCCCGCCAACCTCCTGGCCGCACCCTACCGCGCCGCCGAGTCAAGCCCACCGGAGACCCGCTGCCCCCCCCCCCCCCCAGTCCGCTGAGCCACGACCGAAGCTCGCCAAGCGATGACCACCGGCGTTGTGCCACCGCCTTGACCCACCTAGCGGTGCAGCGCCGTGCCACCGTCGCCCCTCCCGCTGCCGGCGACGCCTCCTCGCCGTAACACACCACCGCCGAGTTCACCGGAAAACCGACCCCTCATCCGTAGCCGCTTCCTAAATTCCTACAATGCTGAAGAAGCCCACCAATGCCCGAGTCCCGGAGTGCAATGATGCCGACTACACGGTGATCGGAGGTAAAGCACTTGAACCCAACCAATTCTCTCCAGAGTTGGTTGATATGCTTAAATTCCAAGGCCTTTTGGATACCTACCTCACGATTAAAGGGGATACATACCCCGAGTTGGTAAAGGAATTATATTGCCATTTGGTAGCTACCAAACGAGGGAACAAGTTGGAGATCACCTCTAAGGTCCGGGGCAAAGAAATAGTGCTCACTGAGGGCCGTCTGACTAAACTCCTGAAATTGACCGTCACGGGTGTGACAGACTACTACCAAAAGGCATGGGTTAACACCCGAGACACGGGGTACAAGGATTACCTCGGTTATTTGTTGGGGAGAGAAGGCGGTTTCACTTCGGCCACGAGTCCAATTAAGAAGCTGTTAATCGTCGAGCAAAAACTGCTAGTTATGATTGTGTCCGACAACTTATTGCCCACTAAAAACAAGAGCAAGGATGTGGGAAGCTTGGAATGCACCTTTGTAACAACCCAAATTTTTATTTTATAAATCCGGTATTAAGAAATTCTAAAATAGCCATTTTCACTCCATTGAAAATTTTTGAGATCAATTGGTGTTTGAATAAATTATTTTTGTCACATTTTAAATTAATTCGACACCAAAAAAAATTGACTCTATTCGAAAGTCCTAAGTTTTCGGGTACTTCGCGTACCAAGATTTAAATCGAGAAATTTATCTAAGTGAGACCGGGAGAATTCAAAAAGATTTTAAACAAGTATTCATCTAAATAGCTTTTTGAGAAAATTCATTTTCAACCCCAAAGTATTTAATGTTAGCATTTCTAGCCTTGGTCCATGATACAAGGTGAACCACTCCATTCCAAGAAAATTTTGCCTGAGAACACCCTTTAGTTAAGCGTTTACCATTTTGCCCTCATCCAATCATTTGCCTTCTACCTAGGGTTTTGGACCCTATATAAACTTCACTATTCCACTTTGAATTCCTGATCTCTTTCTTTACCTCTCCAAACATTTTGTCTGCCAAAGTAGAAGGGAGAAAACATCACAGTAAGCTCATCATCATCTTCTTCAATCCTAGCCTTCATTTCTCTTCTAGTTTCATCTAACCTCTGAGGTTCTAGGCTAAGATTGTATGGTTTGTTTGGGAAGTATAGGTGGTGAAGGAGGCACTAGCTAGATTGGGAGGAAGAAGAGATCCAAGCTAGAAGAATAGACTACAAGAGGTATAATCCCATGGATTCCTTCTTAAATTTGGCTCTATGAAGCCTTACTTTTGAGTAAAAATGAGTAGAAACTATGAGATTTTGTTGTGTTTATGCTTAGAAGTGATCTAGTATTTGTTTATGAGTTGTTGAGAATGTTTTGGACTTCTTTGGATTGAGATTTGCATATGAAAATATCATCTGGTGCACACACAGAGTGCACCAGATCAGACCAGCGACCCTAGCCGCGGCCAATCAGGAGTGCCTCCAGCTAGAGCCGTGGTCACACGGGTCTAGGGCATGGCCCTAGAGGAGGGTTTTCACCTAGACCCGATGGTGCAACGGGTCTCATGGGGCGGCTCTTGAAGAGTCCCGCCCCAAGCCCCTGAGTTTGATTCTGAGGAGATTTTGTGCAGTGGCCGGGCCCTTGTGGCTCAGCGACATGTCGTTTCGGGCCGAGTGTTACGGGCCCTTGTGGCTCGGCTATTCGGGATCTTCTCGACGCACATTTTGGCTTTGATTTCGTGGAATTTGGATAAAAAATGAGTATGTTATGAAGGATTTATTGAAGAATTGCTACACAGTTCATATATTTGATTGTTCACTGTGTATAAGAAATATTTGACTATGTGATCTGATGATATTTATATTTGAGTAGAGAATCATGATCCTTTGAGAATATGATTTATTATGAAAGTATGACTAGATTGTGTTATTTGATTAATGAGAAATGAAGCGTATTTGTTGAGTGAAATGTATAGAAGTTGCTATGATGCAAACCGAGCATGTTGCTATATTCTTGAGTACTTCATGTCATTTTATACATGGTTTAGAAACATGTTATAGAGTATTTTGGCATCTCACATATGTCATATTTCAAAAATGCATAAGGGGCCAACGTGAGCCCAAGAAATATTTTCAAAAACCATAAGCATGTGGCATATCATTCTTTGATGCATTGAGAAGTAATAGAGTTGTTGCATGCATGAGATTGATGCATGAGAGATATATTTATGTATTATCTATATTTATGCCCACAACCTCCGCCGCAACGACATCTACCATGTCGGAGAGGGACAGTACATCACCCTTGAGGAGGTTTACCTGAAATCCCCAGAAGAGCGACGACGAATGTTAGTGGATCCGTTGGATATCTCAAACAAGAAAATGAAACGGGCAATGCAAGAAAGCGAGGAGCAGGAGGAATAGGAAGAGGAAAGCGAGCCTAGCCAACCTGAACCGGCACAGGGAAGGGGAAACACGGAGGACCGAGACGAGAGGTCCACCAGTGAGCGCATCTTCGCGCAGCTCATGAGGCAGAATCGGATTATGGATGAGGGATTTTCGTCCTTGATTCTCGCGACGAGCTCATTGGACAGGAAAGTGGCGGCAATCGAGACCATGTTGGGCACACGTGGAGCTTTAAGCTCGGGAACGGGAAACCAAGGTTTACTCAAAATCTCAATCCTTACTTATCCGCAACCTAAACGACCCCCACCGTACACTCATTAAATGAAAAACTCGAGCCACATTTCCTCAATTAGGAGACCAGATTGCATGACACCTAGGAACGAGGAGAGTGATCTGTGTCCGAGCTTTGGGGACGAAGCTCCTTGTAAGGGGGGAGGGTGTAACACCCCGTGTTACGGCTTTGTACCCGGACTAATTATGAAATTAATCCCATTAACATATAACTAAAAAGGATTTAATTAGACTAGAATTCTCATTAATTAGTTGGTATGGTCCACAATGAATCATGGACCCTTATCCTTAACCAAGTCTTTAATTCTATAAGGAATAGGAAAAGTGGGCCTTTACTATTCAGGTTCTAGTTAAGACTCCTAAATCTATATATATGGAATTAGGAAGCATTTAGAAACCCTACCACGACTAATGTTACCACGCGAGATATTCCCGAGGAAACCTAGCAAAAGAATTTCCCCGCAACCAAACTTGGAGAAATCCATTGTAAGGAGATCTTAGGGAAGAACCTTAGTAGCCAAGGATATTGAGTAGAGCTAAGAGGTAACACATGTCTTACAAAACCTATTTTCCTTGCTATATCTTATTCATTTGCTCCTTTGATAATTGTATGTGTGATTCTGTGATTGAGTCCTGATAGAGCTTTGATTAAGGATTATATTATGTTTATTTGGTAATCTTGATGTTCTTGATATTGTGATTGATTATATGTATGATCTCGTATTTTAATTATTTCTAGAGCTCTAGGGTTTATACCGTGAATTTCGTATTATGATGTTCTTGGTATATTTGGGTGACATTATGCATGATCGGGTGTTGAGTCTAGCCTAGGAATTGTATTTAGGACTTTGCATATAGATTTAATGATGTTCTTGTGGTTCCGGATGTTCCTGAACCGTTATATGATTTATGTTGAGTCTTGGCATGTTCAGGGATCGTGTTAGAATGTATTCGGTATGATTCTTGATTTAATCCCGTTAATTGAATCTGTGTGTTGTCGTTATGTGTTTGGACATGGTTTTGGGTTCCACGAGTGATCCCGGGACCGAAAATTTGTATATGTACCAGTGGGGGGTAGGTGGGGGGATGACCTCCCACCACCTACCCGCTGCCCGGCGAGTCCAATCCCTACGCCCGCCGGCGGGTGGGTGGCTGGTGGTCCTCCACCCGCCACCCGCCCGCTGGAAAGATGATGTGCGTCGTGATGTTTTCCCCCGTTTGATGTTGCCTCGTGTCCCGTTGTACCCCGTTTGTCGTGTATGAGTCTCGTTTGGTGTTTTTGAATACCGTTCTAGGGATTTATGTGTAGTACGTGTCATTTTTGTTATGTCTTGATTGTTATTGATTGATTATGTGTTGATTGATTGAATGATGATGAGTATCGTGGTCATCGCGCAATGATCGGTGTGACTGATAAGGATGAGATTGTGATTGGTGGAAATGAATTGTTGGCGGTTAGCACCACTTGTGCCCGGTCATTGTACTAAAGGTACAGGCCTAGCGGTTACTGTGCTAAAGGCACAAACCCACCTTTGACTTGCTTGTCGTTGAGCATGGGCCAAGTTATAAGTGCTACGGTGTCATGTCAGGGCTATATGCGCTGACCCCTTGGTATTGGCACTAGAGATGCAGATTATGCTAATGACACTGCGGCGCTATCTTGTCAGTGGGGGCATGTAGTTGCCTGGAGGAATAAGGGAGGCGATATAAGGGTGGCATGGAGGTATAGGTTGGAACTGATATAAGGACGGAGAGGAGCTACAAGGTTGTAACTTGGTATAAGGTTGGATGATGGATTGTGTGACTTGATAATTACTTGCTAATTGATTGCCTGGGATTCCTTTGTTGTCTCTGTTTGCTATTTATATGCATATCTGTCTATTATGCCTTGTATTGCGTTCTTAGGATGCATGTTAGTCTTTATGATTATTCTATACTGTTGAGTCTGTTGTTGTGTCCTGATTCTTGATCTTGGATTTAAATTAGCGTCTCGTAAGTATATATGTATTCCAGTTTCAAAATGATTTCTTATATCTACCTATATTATACTTAACGCGTTGGAGTGGGTTACCAGCATTATTCACTGACGGTTGTTACACGTAATGTTTTTCAGGACCAATTGGGTAGCTTCAGAGCGCGCTAGTCGGATTCGTGGACTTAGTTTAGATAGTTCCAGCCATGATGAGATGGCCTGCGTGCCTTGGTTTACATTTGAATATTTATGGTGGTTTATGACTTTATGCTTTGTAAGATAGTTTAGCCTGTGCATCTGAGTTCTCTATCTCAAATGTGGCATAGCACCCCAACTATTATGTTTAGTTTGTGCTCTGTTTGGGAATTTATAATAGATTTGTCTTTATTCCATAAGTTTTAAATGTTTTGAAATTTAGGGGTGTTACACCTGGGACTAAGCGTAGCCTGTACCCATCCTCCCGAGCGCTCGTCAGACCTACGGGCTAGGGGGGCTACTTGATAGGGATATGCCCTCGGGCTAGTAGCTCTATAAATTTAATGTGCTTTACAGTCATTCTAATTTTGATTTCCAGTGCACTAGAATTATTTTCGAGTACTGGAATATATTTCGAGTGCACTAGCAATGACAATATAGTACTTGACACTTGTTCTTCTAATATCAACTATACAGATAGATGATTATTTATCTTGTCAATAAAAATATTCAAAGTGAACCAACTGAAGAGTCGGTAGTGCAAAAAAATTAACTGATGCTTGGTAATTAGTACTTAGTATTGTGTTTGAACTTTGGATTGCTATTTTGTTATATAATGTTTAGAGTTTGGATTTGGATTATGTGAATATGTATTGTTTGGTAGTATGTTCAAGAAATTAAGAAATGCTGAAATTTGGGGGTCGTAAATCGAACCGAATTAAATCCGAACCGTTTCAAACCGAATCCGAACCAAACTCTAATGTTAAACTGAATGGTTTAACTTTTTTAAACCAAAACCGAAAAAAACCGAACTGAAACTCGAAATGCCCACCCCTAAGTGAAATATGAAAGTAAGTTAAGTGGGTGTGGGGGGCCCTTAGGGTTGGGGTTCAACCTTTTGGAAGAATGAAAGTAAGTTAAGTCATATTTTTAATTAGTTAATTACGCTTTAATCAAAATAAATAAAAATATAAAAAATGTTATAATTCAAATAATACTACCGTCTCTTCATTCATAAAATATAATAGTCTGCATGGGCAGCTTAACTGGTCATAGAGGTGAAAGTTGGAAAAAATGACCAGAGATTGAGTCTCACCAGTGACAGTGTGGGGGACCCTTAGGGTTGGGGTTCCACCTTTTGGAAAGAATAAAATATAAATAATAACTAAGTAACTAAATAGGGTTAATTACCAAAATGGTCCGGGGTTCCACCTTTTGGAAAGAATAAAATATAAATAATAACTAAGTAACTAAATAGGGTTAATTACCAAAATGGTCCTTGTATCGAACTGGATAACTAAATTTTGGTTAATTACCAAAATGATCCTTAATTGTATCGAACTGGATAACTAAAATTTTGTGTTGTTTACTTTCTGTTCTTTAAATTCCGCATTGTGTTCGTATCTGTTGTATTATCTGGTAGAGTCACCCCGGCTATGTTTTTCATAATAGCAACAACGAACTGTTTTTAGGTATGATAGTTTATCAGTCGTTGTCGATTATCAAAACACAACAAATCACAATCTTCATTACAATAATCTATTCTATATTTATACATGAAGGCAGGCAGGCCGAAATATCAATAAACAAACTAACAGACCAAAGGAGTGAAACTGGGACGTTCGTTCGGGTTATAACATCAGCTGCCGGATAGTTCTGCCGCCGGCCTCTACCAATCTGCAGCTTTCTTTGTCCATCATCTTCCTTATTATGGTTGATGAAATTATAAATAGGAAGGAATGCATCCCCTTGTGGATGGAAAGAAACGCACTTCCCCTTCTCTGTTTCTATGTATTTCAGCTACACAAATTATCTTCTGCAAAGGATGGACTTCTACATACACCTCCAATACTTCTCCCATCATTGTTGGAACCTCAAAAGGAATAGAATCATATAACCCAGTGGCTTCAATGTTAAAATATTTGGGTTCCTTTAGAATCCAAGCACCACTGCTTTTACTTCTCACACTCAAAACAATTCTATTACGACCATGATCAGCATAATCAATTTCACTGGGATCAATCACATTGGGCATGATTTCGACGTTTTCATACGTTGAAGGAAAATAGCAAAATATACCCACAACGTTCACATCAACCACAATCTCGAAACTATCACCTTTAGAGCGTCCCTACATTATGGAATACATACATTCAATATAACAATTAATAATACCATAACCATTACCATCCATCTATTCTAATATAATATCTCAGATGAAGGGAATATATATATATATATATATATATATATATATATATATATATATAACTAACCTTGAACCACTTTTCAATCCAAGGAATCCTCAAACCACTGCAATTTGCTATCTGAAGACTACTTAATGATGAAAGACTCTCCAAGCCTGAAAGCTCAACCATTCTTTTGCAGTTCTGGATATTTAGGGTTCTGAGACTTTTCAAGTTGGATAGATCTGGTATCTTTTCTAATGAGACACAATTCTTTGCAGAGAGTCTCACCAATTTAGGAGGAAGTTGTGGAAGTGATCTAAGATTCTGCCAATCGTCCAAGGAGAGATTTATCAAATTAGAATATTGATGGCAAAGGCTTAATGGTAAACTTTGAAGATAATATCTTTCCATTAAATCTATTTCTTTCAACGAGGTGGACAAACTCCTAAGAGCAATTGGAACATCGTCATCTACTTGATGCAAATAGTCACGAGCTGGAATAGTTAGAGCATTGCAATTTCTTATGTCAAGCTCTACTAAGGATGAAAGACTCTCCATGTTCGGAAGCTCAACCAAACTTTTGCAATTACCAATACTCAACACATTAAGTCTCTTCAAGTTTGATACAACTGCTATTTTTTCCAATGAAACACAATTTTCTGAAGAGAGACTCTCCAAACTAGGAGGAAGTTCTGGAAGTATTCTCAGATTTTGCAAATTGTTCAAGTAGAGACATTTCAAGTTTGAAAGATGAAAAAGGCGGAAGGGTAACCTCTGAAGATAACAACACCTTCCTGATAAATTTAAAGCTTCCAATGAGGCCAAATTCTCAATAACTTCCAAGGAGCACAAATTTGCAACTGAAGGTGGCAAAAAACCAACACCATCATGACTGCTTCTTGACAAAAATAGAGGTGACAAAATGTCAATAAGTTGGGATTTTGATTTTGATAGTACACAACTCTTGTCCAACCCCAGATCCAGTTTCTTTAAATTTCTCAAACATCCCAAAGAAAATGGTATATGTGAGATGGCAGTTCGATCAACAAGTAAATATCTTAGTTGCTCTAATTTTCCCAAGTCAGTTGGAAGCTCCATCAGTTTTTCACAATAAGTTAAACATAAAGCTTCAAGTGATTTTAACTTGCAAATGCTACTTGGAAGAACCTTGAGTTTCTTGCAACTAAAGAAATTTAACTGAACTAGTCTCTCCAAACTTCCAATTGATTGATGTACCTTGACCAAATTTGAACAACCTTCAAAGGATACTTTTTCAAGAGTATGTGCTCCAGTGAAGTTTGGTGTATTCTTAAGTTGTTTACAGTAATCAAGCTTTAAGATCTTCAAACATCTAAAATGCTGTTGAAAAAAATTAGAAAAAGGTTTAATAAATTTCTATTTTTCTAGTCAAAGTTCTTAATCAAGAAATATATATGCAATGTTGAAAGAAACATTAGACATACTAACCTGCATATTGCATTGGAATTCTTTGATATTGCTACCTTTCATGTCTAACTCAACAAGTTTCTCACAACGAAAATTAGATGGTATGCAACTCAAATAGCAATTGTGTAATCTAAAAAACCTATGCTCATTGGATAAATATTTAAAGGATCCGTTGAGACGCATACCATCCAATATGAGTAGTCGTAACTTTACCATCCTTTTGAATACTTGAGTACTCAAAGGCACATTTTTTAACATGTTAGAATTTACAATAATCCCTTCAATTGCTTCTGTGCCCTATTAAAAAAAAAACAGTTATATAGCAATATTTTATATTTTAGATATTTTGAAATCTTTGATTTTAATAAAGTTAAGTATAGAACGGAAATGAATTAACTAGAATAACTCAAATACAAAGGAAATGTTTTACCTTGTTCCCGTGAAGAACATCAAAGACATCCTTTGGGTCAATCAATCTACTTTGTTTGCCCGGCTCTAGTGGAGATTACTTTCGAACAATTTCTCTTCCCATATCTCGTACTAAATCATGCATCAGAAGCCTTTCAAACTTTCCATCCCCATTTGTTGTCAACAAGCATCTTTCAATCAAAATTCTTATTCCACTTTTTGCATAAAAACCACAAGCTTCCAATATCATACAAGTGTCATTTTTGTTATGCCCAATAAAAAAACAAGCAATATCAAGAAAGATATTCCGAGTATCATCATCAAGTGAATCATAACTTATTTTAAGAATTTTTTGAACATCATCATGAGGTATGTCTCTTAATTTCTCTGCATCATCACTCCATTCTTGCACTGATTTGCCACGCAAATGAGAACCTATAATTGTAAGTGCTAGTGGAAGTCCACCAGTATAACTTGCTATCATTTTGGATAGTTCAATATACTCCTCTAATGGTATAGGAACACCAAAAGCATGCCAACTCAAGAGTTGCAAAGATTCAACACGGCTTAACGTTTCTACCATGTATTTCTCGTGTGCTTCCATGCCACTCAACAATTGAACATCTCTAGTTGTTATTATAATTGTGCTCCCTGAACCAAACCAATTCCGTTGTCCTGCTAATGATTCTAGTTGACTAGTATGGTCTATGTCATCAAGGATAATTAGAACCCTTTTTGATCGCAGCCTTTCTTTGATCAAATTTATTCCTTCATCAACATTATCTATTTTAAGTTTCTTTCGGTGGAGTGTTTTACAAAGAAGTTTTTCTTGCAAACCAACTAAACCATTGTGCCCCCCGGAAACTTGTGATCTAATGTTTGCAATAAAACAACAACCTTCAAATCTTTGAAAACTCAAGTTGTAAATGGCATTAGCAAGGGTTGTTTTTCCCACACCACCCATGCCAAAAATTCCAAACATCTTGATATCATCATGTCTTCGAGATTGCAATAAATGAAGTATATCTCTAACACGAGATTGAATTCCAACAGGATACTTTGCAACATTCATATATGTACGGTTCACTTCCCGTAATACCTCTTCAGTAATTTTTTTGATGAACTTTGATTCATACCTATCACATTTTTCCAATGAATGTCAATCTAAATCATTAAAGAAAATATAGGTGGAAACATAAAATAAAATTGAGCACTTGTTACTTTTAGTCTCTCATGATTCCATTGTTTGAGTTAATAACTTTCTTATAATATTTTTATAAGTTAATACCCAAAATGGTCCTCCGACTATTAGCTAATACTCGATTTTGTCCCAAAGTATTAAGTATTTAAGCGTACTCAATTTAGTACTCTTACTTTCTAAACTGTACCCAATGTGGTCTTCCGTTACCAATCCCTTCCCACCACCGTTAAAGTGAGGACAAAAACGTCATTTCTTCTACCTAGAGTCCAAAACCGGCCGCCTCTCTCTTTCTCGATGATCGGACGGAGGTTTGAAAAGAACCTGAGTGAGGAGACGGTGGAAGCGGCGAGATTGGATCCGGCGTTTTAGCGGTAGATCCGTAGGCTCGCGGCAGAATCTGATATTGACGCCGTGGCTACTCGAATTTCAGCATTTACTGCTGAGGTGGAGGAGATTTTGTATTTTCTTTTGGCTTCTCAGAGATTAATAATAGGTGTAGTCTAGTCGTGGAGAAGATGATTTCGTAATTTTGCGTATAATTGATGAAACACAGTGGAGAACCGAAGCCGCAACCCCACAGTCAACAAACACAAAATCAAATGACGTTTTTGTCCCTCACTATAACGGTCGTTAGATGCAGTTTAAAAAGTAAGAGAACTAAATTGAGTACACTTAATACTTTGAGACAAAATTCAGTATTAGCTAATAGTTGGAGGACTATTTTGGGTATTAACTCTATTTTATCAACGGATAAAATCAATCCATAATTATAATTTCTAAAAGGAATTAATATTTATGTCGACAAATAAATTGAAATGCACAGTGCAGATTCTTCTTATTTTACCAAAAATATTAATCCATCCGTAAAGAAGCTAGAACGCAATTATTAATTAGCAATTATTAATATTATTGACAATATGAGTTAGTGAGCCAAATTGTGACAAATATATCACAAATAATAATAATAATAATAATAATAATAATAATAATAATAATAATAATAATAAATAAATAAATAAAAATTGAAAAGAAGATTACCCGTTTGTCATGGTTTGCAAATCCCATCCAGACAAATCAGCAACAGTTGTGAGTGCAACTTTCCATTCATCAACTTTTTTATCATCAAATCGTTGTCGATGTTGAGCTAATGCCTTACTAAATTCGCCTGTTTGTTTACGAACCTCTGAAGGATCAACGTTGTAGAATATAGGCAGAACCATCTGTTGAAAATTTTTCTTACAGTTTAGAATCTTCACGAGTTCATCAAGGCACCATCTGGATTGGGCATAAGTTTTGGAAAATACGATGATGGATATCTTGGACGCCTCGATGGCCTTCAATATCTCATCAGAGATGTTCTCACCTTTTCGGATTTCTTCATCGTCCCGAAAGGTGTTAATTCCAGCCTGACACAAATCTTCATAGAGATGATCAGTAAAAGATTTTCGTGTCTCTCCTCTAAAACTCAAGAAAACATCATACACCCCAGTAGTAGTCAATGAAGATGAAGAAGAAGAAGAAGCCATATTTGAAATTGAGAACACTATCTTCTATCTTGATTTGCTAGTTTCGGAAGATTTAAAGAGCTTGATAAATGCGCGTGTAGAAAGACGATACTGTAATGGAAATTTCTTAGACAATCCAACGTAAGATTGCTATATGTACACTTCCATATATTTGATTGACTTGGTCTTCTAAATAATTCTCATGTAATGAAATTAAACCATCCACATAATATGTTATGATATTGTATCCTTTTCCTTGACCCCACCTATACTTTAAATATAAATTTCATTTTTATGTTATTATTTTTTATTTTTCTAAAGAATTAAAAGTTTCCAAAAACAAAAACGTCCTTATAATGTTGCAACCAGATCTTCGTTCATAGGCTTGGTCATTTTAATATAGCATATAATTTATCTGTATTAATAAATTAAAATTAAATTACACTGGAAAAATACAATAATATGCAATATAATTGGCATTATCACCCCCAATAAAACTCACTGTGAAGTAGTGGGTAGGGCTCGTACTAAAAAGAATTTCAACCACAAATCAATTAATAAACTGCAATGATGAAGAAGGTTGTTTGACCTTTCCGCACAACAATCCAATCGAACAGACACGAATGTCATATGTACAATTGACAAATTATGTTCTGCAATCGTGTGCACCATACATTGTGCACACTATTGCAAAACAGTGTCGTTCCAAATTTTTTTTTTTAAAATAAATCTTTTTCATTGCTGTTAACGGCGTTAGACGGTTTCCTTCCGCATTCAAACATTTCATTCTCTCTTCGCAATCGCACAGTTTATAAATTATGAATCTACAGTATTAGATTTGTGAACATGTGATAGAGCTATATGTTCATAATTTTATAAATATATGTTTATAATTATAGAGCTATATGTTCATAATTTTTGATATTCATATTCCCAATTGTTGAACTTTGTATTCACAAATCACATAACTATATGTTCATAATTTGATAACTATACAGTTTAGAAATTATGAATCTACAGTACATAAATTATGAATCTATAGTATAGATATTATGAATCTGCAGTATAGAAATTATGAATCTAATGTATAGAAATTAAGAATCTACTGTATTTAAATTATGAATCTACGGTTTAAAAATTATGAATCTACAGTATAAAAATTATGAACCTACAGTATAGAAATTATGAATTGAAACCGTGCGCACCTTCCATGATGCACACGGTTACACAGCATAACGTTCCTGTACAATTTGAACCCCTACTAATATGCATTATTTTTATTTTATGTGAGATGGTTCTTTATTTAACAATGTTGTAAAAATTGCTTGCAGCCAATCAGGCTTTTGATGGGCACCTAATTAAGCTAGTAAATTAAAGCCACGCAATACTATAGACCAAGGTCCAACTTGTAAGGTAAACCACTAACATAAAATTCTTTTTTAATGTACTAAAAATATATTTTTAATATATTAAACGTTTATTTTTGAAAGTACATTATTCGAATATTGAACATTATTTGGTACACTTTAAATAATGAACTTTTAGTATACAAATAATCTATCTTTAGTATATTAAAAAAGAACATTTATTCACCGTCCACAAAAAAATATTATATTTTTATTTCAAGATAATGATATAATTTATATTTAATAGCTCCATGATAAACAATACAATAATTAATATTATCTTCTCCTAATCTCCAACTAATCCAATCTCTAGACAAAAATGTCAACATCAAATTAATTAAACAAATGTAATATCTTAAACATTTCAAATTTACACACACATTCTTACTTTTAAAGTAAAAAAGTTTGTCACTCTGATATAAATTATATTTTTTTATTACGAGATAATAATATTATTTATATTTAATATCAACAAAACTATATATGAAAAATCCTCTATGATAAACAATACAATAATTAACATTATCTCCTCCACTAACCACTTTCCAGACAACAAATTTCAGCGTCAAAATGAGAAAAATTCTAGCCAACCTTTAGCCTTCAGGCACAACAATTTAAGTAATAAGAGATTGTCCTAATACATAGCTCAATTGGTCAATTAACTCAAAAATAAGTTGAGAAGCTTTATTTTACTTAACATGGTACATAGACCAATTAAGACACATTTCGTAATTTATCCACTGCTGGAAATTATGAAATTTCCGACCACCTAAAAGTGATCTTAAATCAAGTCGAAAGTAAAAAGTGGTCGAAAATAGCAACAAAGGTTTTTCCGGATACCAAAAGTGGTCGGAACAAAGCTTTCAACTTGATTTAAGATCACTTTCAAGTGGTCGGAAATTTCATAATTTGCAGTCGTGATCTCATCCACTAGTCTCTAGAACAAGAGAGAAGAAAAGAAAATCTTGATGGGCTGACCTTCAGACAACAATCCAATCGAAGGGACAAGAAGCGGATTATACGAATTATTTAAAAAGTAATTAAAAAAAAAAAACTCAAAGTTAAACCCTTGTAATTATGAGCAATTTTATCAAATTTGATGACGTATTCAGTCCATTAACAAAAAATTACATTATTGGATAAACAATTTTTAAGTGCTTTCATAATATATAGGAATGCATAAGAAAGTGTATGGTATACATGCCTGAAATTCTTAACTTTGATTTTCCCCAACAATCCTCAATAACCTACAAACAAAATCTCGGCTATTGAACTTTCTTTCGAGCATTAATATCACACACTGAAACAATCATGGTAATGTGAAAATAAAAACACATGATAAATTCAACACCACTGAGAAATAATATAGCCACCAAGAACACAACAAATTATATATACCATAGACTAGAGTCCACTTACATTTTAACTCTGGTCCAAAACATATTATATACATATAAAAATCACTCTTAATTGCTTGATGAAATTAAATTATACCTGTCGACAAAAAAAAAAAAAAAAAAAAAACAAAAAAAAAAACAAAACAAAACAAAAAAAAAAAAACAAAAAACAAAAAAACAAAAAAAACAAAAAAAAAAAAACAAAACAAAACAAACGCACCTTGTGGATGGAAAGAAACGCACTTCCCTTTTCTGTGTCTATGTATTTCAGCTACACAAATTATCTTCTGCAAACGATGGACTTCTACATACACCTCAAATACTTCTCCCATCATTGTTGGAACCTCAAAAGCAGTGGCGGATCCAGGAATTTTCCCCAGTGGGGGCGACACATTAAAATAAATAGATAGTTTGAAGAAAAAAAAAATAAAACACGTAAGAAGTATAGCTATAAATATTGTTAGATATGAACGAAAAATAAAACACATCAAAACTTTATAAAACTATTCATAACAAATATGAAACATAATTAATTTGATAAAATAATTCGAATAAAAAATACATTATAAATCGCACATCTCATTATTAATAATAAAAAAAGATTATATGTGTGTGTCTAAAAAATCTCACCATCCTATATATAATAAAGTCATATGGTCTTGTGAAAATTAAATGGTGATAATCAATATTTAATTTTCACAAGACCATAATAATATTGTTAATTATAATAACAATAACAATAATAATAATAATTGCAATAATAATAATGATAATAATTTCCACTGACAGTTTCTAATATATATATATATATATATATATATATATATATATATATATATATATATATATATATATATTATTGTGTGAACGATGGTCCACATAATTGTATGGATCATGAATATTAAATACATTTTTAATATATTAAAAATACATTATTTTTATATTGAAAGTACCTTACATACATTATAATGTACCCTTAGTATATTTAAAATATACTTTTTATTGCATGCAACACCAAAGTTCATAAGTTTGAAATTAATATATGGCATAGCTAGGCGGCCTAATATTTAAGATTGTTGATGTGCATATTGAGGACTACGGAGACAAAGATGTGTTATTCGTGGATTCATCGGATACTATCCAACAACACTCTCCAACTTAATTGACGTGAAGTAGGCTTAGTAACATTAAGATTATATTCTCAAATTATTTGTTCTCATCTTTTATTGATTACACACTTAATTCGATAGTATTTGGAAGAAAAAATCAATGTTTGAACTAAGATTGTGATTTTGGTCTTTAAAGGTCAATTGTATGTTGCTACATCTAGAGTTAGAAATCTCAAAGGTCTAAAAATTTTGATCCGTGGTGACTCTAAAATTGTAATTCAATTACTATTTTAGTTTACTAAGTTCTTAAAAATTTGTAATATTAAATACTATGTACTTAATTTTTAATATAGTTTAAGATTGTAGTAATCACCCACCTTAATTGTAAATATATTTATGTTCATAATTTTATCATAGGAATTCACACATAATAATTATTAAATAACAAAAATTTTATATATGAATAAACCTCATATAGGGTATATTTTTATAACATATTTTCCGTGCATCGCACGAGACAAATACTAGTTAATTAATATTTAAACATCATAAAGAAACTCTTATAAAAAAAAATCATAAAGAAACTGTGTTTGTATTGAAGCAATAATAATAGTGAGAAAAAACAAAGTTATGTTGAAAGTTGAAACCACATTAATATTTTGCCTAAAAAATAATGAATGGGAAAGCAGGGCGTGTGTTGTGGGGTTCCCTTTCTTAAGATAGACCACGCCATTGCCAACTGAACTAATGCCTCTATTGTTACCATTATCAATTTTCTTTTACTTATTATAAATTTTGTACTATATATACATATATACATACAAGGATTATATGGTGGGGGGTGGAGTGAGTGGGGGCAGCTGCCCCCACTGCCCCCATTGAAGGTCCGCCCCTGCTCAAAAGGAATAGAAACATACCCATTGGCTCCAATAATGTTAATATATTTCCGTTCCTTTAGAATCCAAGCACCATTGCTTTTACTTGTCACACTCAAACCAATTCTATTAAGACCATCATCGATCAATTCCACTGGGATCAATCACATTGTGCCTGAATATTAGACGGAATTGACACGTCTTAAGAAAATAGCATAATATCCCCCACTACTCAGTTGAACCGGCAATCTCGACACTATCACCTTTAGAACATGCATACATTATGGAATACATACATACAATATAACAATTAATAATACCATAACTATTACCATCTATTCTAGTATAATATCTTCCCATTAAATCTATTTCTTTCAACGAGGAGGACAAACTCCTAAGAGCAATTGGAAGATCTTCTTCATGCAAATAAAATATCAGGAATAGTCAAAGCATTGCAATTCATTATGTAAAGCTCTAATAAGGATGGAAGACTCTCCATGTTTGGAAGCTCCACCAAACTTTTGCAGTTGCGAAGATCCAACCATTTAAGTCTCTTTAAGTTTGATACAACTGTTATTTTTTCCAATAAGACACAATTATTTGCAGAGAGTTCAATCAAACTAGGAGGAAGTTCTACAAGTACTCTAAGATTTTGCAAATTATCCAAGTAGAGACGTTTCAAGTTTGAAAGATGACAAAGGCGGAAGGGTAAGCTTTGATGATAACATCTTCCTCTTACTAAATCTAAAAATACCAATGAGGTCAAATTTGCAGCTAAAGGTGGAAAAAAACCAACACCATCACAACTCGTGTACTTCCCCAGATCCAGTCGCTTTAGATTTCTCAAACATCCAAAGAAAATGGTATATGTGAGATGGCAGTTCCACCAGCAGATAAATCTCTTAGTTGCTCTAATTTTTCCAAATCAATTGGAAGCTCCCTCAGTTTTTTTGCAAGAATCTAAATTTAAAACTACAAGTGATTTTAAGTTGCAAATTAAATGCTACTTGGAAGCACCTTAAGTTTCTTGCAAAATAGAAAATTTAACTTAACAAGGTTCTCCAAACTTCCAATTGATGGGTGTACCTTGACCAAATTTGAACACCACTTAAAGGATACTTTCTGAAGAGTATGTGCTCCGGTGAAGTGTGGTGTTTTCTTAAGAACCATAAAGCTTTTAAATCTTCAAGCATGTCAAATGCTGTTAAAATAAAGGAGAAAGTTTTAATCAATTTCTTAATTTCTTTAAAAAAAAATAAAATGAAAGCTCTAAGAAAATATGTCATGTTTTTTGAAAGGAAAAATATATCATGTTAAAAATTAAATAATTAAGCATTAGACATGTAGACATACTAACCTGCAAAAGACATTTTTGGTCCTAGACTTATAGTGGCTTGGACAATTTTAGTCCTTTATAAAAAAAATTGTCATTTTATGGACAAAGTTATTGTGGCGAGGACATTTTTGGTCCTCCGTCTATATTTCGAGGACATTTTTGGTCCTCCGTCTATATTTCTGTTAGATAACCGTATGAGAGAGGGGCAAAGAAAAATTCAGATGGTATGCAACTTAAATGGCAATCATGTAACCTAAGCAGTCTGAGTTCATTGGACAAATATTTAAAAGATCCACTAAGACACACACCATCCAATATGAGTATCCGTAAATTTTTCATCCCTTCGAATGCTTCGGTATTGAAAGGCTCATCCTTTAACATCTTAAAATTTACAATCATCCCTTGAATTGCATCCACGCCCTAATTAAAAAAATACATTTTATATAGAAATATGTTAGACATTATAAAATCTTCATATTTTAATGAAACTAATTAAATACTACAATAAAATGGATAAACTAGAATATATCACTCTATTAAGTAGAAAGGAAATGTTTTACCTTCTTTCCCTGAAGAACATCAATGATATCCTTTGGATCCACCAATCTATTGCGTTTGCCAGGCTCTCGTGAGGATTCCATTCGAACAATTTCTCTACCCATATCAGTATATCACGAACTTATAAATCATGCATTTCAAATTTTCCATAGTAATTTATTGTTAACAAGCATCTATTTGTCAAAGTTTTGATTCCACTCCCAGGAAAGAATTATTAGCTTTCAATATCTCAACAGTGTTGTTTTTGTCATCCCCAATGAAAAAACAAGCAATATCAAGAAAGATGTACTTAGTACCATCATCAAGTGCATCCTAGCTTATTTTAATTAAGAATCTTTTGAACTTCGCCATGATGTATCTTTTTAAATTTCTCAGCATCGTCCCTCCAATATTCTTGCACTGCTTTTCCTTGTAAATGAGAACCTATGACTTCAAGGGCTAATGCAAGCCCATTAGTTAGTATAACTTGCTATCGTTTTGGATAATTCATTATACTCCTCTAATGGTACAATTACACCAAAAACATGCCAACTCAAGAGTTGCAAAGATTCATTAAAGCTTAACATGTTGGCACCAAAAGCATGTTCATTATTTTATGTATATTAATTATATGATTTATTTTTATTAGAAGTTATTTTTATTTTTATTTACTATTTTATCATATTATGAAAATATATGATTAGTTAATAAAATCAAATATTTTTACTAAAATAATTATGAGTTTGGTTTTACAAAAATGTTTCTAAGTTTTTGGGGGAAAACTTAGGCTAGGCATTTCTATTATTATATATAGATATAGATATTGTTAGGAACATTGTATTAGGATTTTGATGATACCAATGTAATGTAGAAAAGTAGACCCCTAACCATTAGCTGTTTTTGTTTCGCTACTTTCGTCCTAGACGAGAGTTGCCATAACTCCTTTGTAATTCGTGTTAAGCTAGACAAACACACGAAAATGAGTTATGACTAGATGTTAGGATCTCCAAGGCGAAAGAAGACACGAGACATGAAGAACAACAACGAGAGTCAAGCAGGAGTTGTCAACAAACACGAAAGGACAGTGTTTGTAAAAGACGATCTTCATTAAACATTACTTCTCTTCAACAACGAGAGAAGAATGTTTCACCTGTCTGATTTGACAACATCCTAGGACAATAAGGACTTCATTTTATGGGACTCACTTTTCAAGAAGCATTAAATGAAGATGTACTATCTCTTGGAGCTAAAGGACAAAACCCTAATGCTTTCCATACCTTCAACGGCTACATGGTACAACCTCATTAATGAAGCATTTAATGCATGAAGCTCCCCGGTCCTTGTCCAATGGTTAAAAGGTTCGAAAATTTCATCTCCCTCCAACGGATGGATTTTCATCACCTATATAAACTCACCTTCATCAACTAAGAAGGTGCTGGTTCATTATCACTCGACTTACTCACTTACAAA